>NW_024058654.1:0-7500 GCF_016432855.1 Salvelinus namaycush
TGTAGACACATACAGTATCTATCCATTCACGTGTAGACACATACAGTACTATCCACATCACTTGAAGACACATACAGTACTATCTACATCACGTGTGTAGACACGTACAGTAACTATCCACATCACGTGTGTAGACACATACAGTAACTATCCACATCACGTGTGAAGACACATACAGTATCTATCCACATCACGTGTGAAGACACATACAGTATCCATCCACATCACGTGTGTAGACACAAACAGTATCTATTCACATCACGTGTGAAGACACATACAGTATCTATCCACATCACGTGTGAAGACACATACAGTATCTATCCACATCACGTGTGAAGACACATACAGTATCTATCCACATCACGTGTGTAGACACATACAGTAACTATCCACATCACTTGAAGACACATACAGTATCTATCCCATCAGGTGTGTAGACCATCATATCTATCCACATCACGTGTGAAGACACATACAGTATCTATCCACATCACGTGTGTTGACACATACAGTATCTATCCACATCACGTGTGAAGACACATACAGTAACTATCCACATCACGTGTTAGACACATACAGTATCTATCCACATCACATGTGTAACACATACAGTATCTATCCACATCACGGTGTAGACACTACAGTATCTATCCACTTCACGTGTGTAGACACATACAGTAACTATCCACATCACGTGTGAAGACCATACAGTACTATCCACATCACGTGTGTAGACACTACAGTAACTATCCACATCGTGTGTAGACACATACAGTAACTATCCACATCACGTGTGAGACACTACAGTATCTATCCACATCACGTGTGTAACACATACAGTACTATCCACATCACGGTGTAGACACATACAGTATCTATCCACATCACGTGTGGAAGACACATACAGTATCTATCCACATCACGTGTGTAGACACATACAGTATCTATCCACATCACGTGTGAAGACACATACAGTATCTATCCACATCACGTGTGTAGACACATACAGTAACTATCCACATCACTTGTGAAGACACATACAGTATCTATCCACATCAGGTGTGTAGACACATACAGTATCTATCCACATCACGTGTGAAGACACATACAGTATCTATCCACATCACGTGTGTTGACACATACAGTATCTATCCACATCACGTGTGAAGACACATACAGTAACTATCCACATCACGTGTGAAGACACATACAGTATCTATCCACATCACGTGTGTAGACACATACAGTATCTATCCACATCACGTGTGAAGACACATACAGTAACTATCCACATCACGTGTGTAGACACATACAGTATCTATCCACATCACGTGTGTAGACACATACAGTAACTATCCACATCACGTGTGAAGACACATACAGTATCTATCCACATCACTTGTGAAGACACATACAGTATCTATCCACATCACGAGTGTAGACACATACAGTAATTATCCACATCACGTGTGTAGACACATACAGTATCTATCCACATCACGTGTGAAGACACATACAGTATCTATCCACATCACGTGTGAAGACACATACAGTAACTATCCACATCACGTGTGTAGACACATACAGTATCTATCAACACCACGTGTGTAGACACATACAGTAACTATCCACATCACGTGTGTAGACACATACAGTATCTATCCACATCACGTGTGTAGACACATACAGTATCTATCCACATCACGTGTGTAGACACATACAGTATCTATCCACATCACGTGTGTAAACACATACAGTATCTATCCACATCACGTGTGAAGACACATAGAGTATCTATCCACATCACGTGTGAAGACACATACAGTAACTATCCACATCACGTGTGTAGACACATACAGTATCTATCCACATCACGTGTGAAGACACATACAGTATCTATCCACATCACATGTGTAGACACATACAGTAACTATCCACATCACGTGTGTAGACACATACAGTAACTATCCACATCACGTGTGAAGACACATACAGTAACTATCCACATCACGTGTGAAGACACATACAGTATCTATCCACATCACGTGTGAAGACACATACAGTATCTATCCACATCACGTGTGAAGACACATACAGTATCTATCCACATCACGTGTGTAGACACATACAGTAACTATCCACATCACGTGTGTAGACACATACAGTAACTATCCACATCACGTGTGAAGACACATACAGTAACTGTCCACATCACGTGTGAAGACACATACAGTATCTATCCACATCACGAGTGTAGACACATACAGTAACTATCCACATCACGTGTGTAGACACATACAGTATCTATCCACATCACGTGTGAAGACACATACAGCATCTATCCACATCACGTGTGAAGACACATACAGTATCTATCCACATCACGTGTGAAGACACATACAGTATCTATCCACATCACTTGTGTAGACACATACAGTATCTATCCACATCACGTGTGAAGACACATACAGTATCTATCCACATCACGTGTGTAGACACGTACAGTATCTATCCACATCACGTGTGAAGACACAGACAGTATTTATCCACATCACTTGTGTAGACACGTACAGTATCTATCCACATCACGTGTGTAGACACATACAGTATCTATCCACATCACTTGTGTAGACACATACAGTATCTATCCACATCACTTGTGTAGACACATACAGTATATATCCACATCACTTGTGTAGACACATACAGTATCTATCCACATCACGTGTGAAGACACGTACAGTAACTATCCACATCACATGTGTAGACACATACAGTAACTATCCACATTACGTGTGTAGACACATACAGTAACTATCCACATCACGTGTGTAGACACATACAGTAACTATCCACATCACGTGTGAAGACACATACAGTAACTATCCACATCACTTGTGAAGACACATACAGTATCTATCCACATCACGAGTGTAGACACATACAGTAATTATCCACATCACGTGTGTAGACACATACAGTATCTATCCACATCACGTGTGAAGACACATACAGTATCTATCCACATCACGTGTGTAGACACATACAGTAACTATCCACATCACGTGTGTAGACACATACAGTATCTATCAACACCACGTGTGTAGACACATACAGTAACTATCCACATCACGTGTGTAGACACATACAGTATCTATCCACATCACGTGTGTAGACACATACAGTATCTATCCACATCACGTGTGTAGACACATACAGTATCTATCCACATCACGTGTGTAGACACATACAGTATCTATCCACATCACGTGTGAAGACACATAGAGTATCTATCCACATCACGTGTGAAGACACATACAGTAACTATCCACATCACGTGTGTAGACACATACAGTATCTATCCACATCACGTGTGAAGACACATACAGTATCTATCCACATCACATGTGTAGACACATACAGTAACTATCCACATCACGTGTGTAGACACATACAGTAACTATCCACATCACGTGTGAAGACACATACAGTAACTATCCACATCACGTGTGAAGACACATACAGTATCTATCCACATCACGTGTGAAGACACATACAGTATCTATCCACATCACGTGTGAAGACACATACAGTATCTATCCACATCACGTGTGTAGACACATACAGTAACTATCCACATCACGTGTGTAGACACATACAGTAAATATCCACATCACGTGTGAAGACACATACAGTAACTGTCCACATCACGTGTGAAGACACATACAGTATCTATCCACATCACGAGTGTAGACACATACAGTAACTATCCACATCACGTGTGTAGACACATACAGTATCTATCCACATCACGTGTGAAGACACATACAGCATCTATCCACATCACGTGTGTAGACACATACAGTAACTATCCACATCACGTGTGTAGACACATACAGTATCTATCCACATCACATGTGTAGACACATACAGTAACTATCCACATCACGTGTGTAGACACATACAGTATCTATCCACATCACGTGTGTAGACACATACAGTATCTATCCACATCACATGTGTAGACACATACAGTATCTATCCACATCACGTGTGTAGACACATACAGTATCTATCCACATCACGTGTGTAGACACATACAGTAACTATCCACATCACGTGTGAAGACACATACAGTAACTATCTACATCACGTGTGTAGACACGTACAGTAACTATCCACATCACGTGTGTAGACACATACAGTAACTATCCACATCACGTGTGAAGACACATACAGTATCTATCCACATCACGTGTGTAGACACATACAGTATCTATCCACATCACGTGTGTAGACACATACAGTATCTATCCACATCACGTGTGAAGACACATACAGTATCTATCCACATCACGTGTGTAGACACATACAGTAACTATCCACATCACGTGTGTAGACACATACAGTATCTATCCACATCACGTGTGAAGACACATACAGTATCTATCCACATCACGTGTGTAGACACATACAGTATCTATCCACATCACGTGTGAAGACACATACAGTATCTATCCACATCACGTGTGTAGACACATACAGTATCTATCCACATCACGTGTGTAGACACATACAGTAACTATCCACATCACGTGTGAAGACACATACAGTATCTATCCACATCAGGTGTGTAGACACATACAGTAACTATCCACATCACGTGTGTAGACACATACAGTATCTATCCACATCACGTGTGAAGACACATACAGTATCTATCCACATCACGTGTGTAGACACATACAGTATCTATCCACATCACGTGTGAAGACACATACAGTAACTATCCACATCACGTGTGAAGACACATACAGTATCTATCCACATCACGTGTGTAGACACATACAGTATCTATCCACATCACGTGTGAAGACACATACAGTATCTATCCACATCACGTGTGTAGACACATACAGTATCTATCCACATCACGTGTGTAGACACATACAGTAACTATCCACATCACGTGTGAAGACACATACAGTATCTATCCACATCACGTGTGTAGACACATACAGTAACTATCCACATCACGTGTGTAGACACATACAGTATCTATCCACATCACATGTGATGACACATACAGTATCTATCCACATCACGTGTGTAGACACATACAGTATCTATCCACATCACGTGTGTAGACACATACAGTAACTATCCACATCACTTGTGTAGACACATACAGTATCTACCCACATCACGTGTGAAGACACATACAGTATCTATCCACATCACGTGTGAAGACACATACAGTATCTATCCACATCACGTGTGAAGACACATACAGTATCTATCCACATCACGTGTGAAGACACATACAGTATCTATCCACATCACGTGTGTAGACACGTACAGTATCTATCCACATCACGTGTGAAGACACATACAGTATTTATCCACATCACTTGTGTAGACACGTACAGTATCTATCCACATCACGTGTGTAGACACATACAGTATCTATCCACATCACTTGTGTAGACACATACAGTATCTATCCACATCACTTGTGTAGACACATAGTATATATCCACATCACTTGTGTAGACACATACAGTATATATCCACATCACTTGTGTAGACACATACAGTATCTATCCACATCACGTGTGAAGACACGTACAGTAACTATCCACATCACATGTGTAGACACATACAGTAACTATCCACATCACGTGTGTGGACACACACAGTATCTATCCACATCACGTGTGTAGACACATACAGTAACTATCCACATCACGTGTGAAGACACATACAGTATCTATCCACATCACGTGTGAAGACACATACAGTATCTATCCACATCACGTGTGAAGACTCATACAGTATCTATCCACATCACGTGTGTAGACACATACAGTAACTATCCACATCACGTGTGTAGACACATACAGTAACTATCCACATCACGTGTGAAGACACATACAGTAACTATCCACATCACTTGTGAAGACACATACAGTATCTATCCACATCACGAGTGTAGACACATACAGTAACTATCCACATCACGTGTGTAGACACATACAGTATCTATCCACATCACGTGTGAAGACACATACAGTATCTATCCACATCACGTGTGTAGACACATACAGTATCTATCCACATCACGTGTGTAGACACATAGAGTATCTATCCACATCACGTGTGTAGACACATAGAGTATCTATCCACATCACGTGTGAAGACACATACAGTAACTATCCACATCACGTGTGTAGACACATACAGTATCTATCCACATCACGTGTGAAGACACATACAGTATCTATCCACATCACATGTGTAGACACATACAGTAACTATCCACATCACGTGTGTAGACACATACAGTATCTATCCACATCACGTGTGTAGACACATACAGTATCTATCCACATCACGTGTGAAGACACATACAGTATCTATCCACATCACGTGTGTAGACACATACAGTAACTATCCACATCACGTGTGTAGACACATACAGTATCTATCCACATCACGTGTGTAGACACATACAGTAACTATCCACATCACGTGTGAAGACACATACAGTATCTATCCACATCACGTGTGTAGACACATACAGTATCTATCCACATCACATGTGTAGACACATACAGTAACTATCCACATCACGTGTGAAGACACATACAGTAACTATCCACATCACGTGTGAAGACACATACAGTAACTATCCACATCACGTGTGAAGACACATACAGTAACTATCCACATCACGTGTGAAGACACATACAGTAACTATCCACATCACGTGTGAAGACACATACAGTAACTATCCACATCACGTGTGTAGACACATACAGTAACTATCCACATCACGTGTGTAGACACATACAGTATTTATCCACATCACGTGTGAAGACACGTACAGTATCTATCCACATCACGTGTGAAGACACATACAGTAACTATCCACATCACGTGTGTAGAGACATACAGTAACTATCCACATCATGTGTGAAGACACATACAGTATCTATCCACATCACGTGTGTAGACACATACAGTAACTATCCACATCACGTGTGAAGACACATACAGTATCTATCCACATCACGTGTGTAGACACATACAGTAACTATCCACATCACGTGTGTAGACACATACAGTATCTATCCACATCACATGTGATGACACATACAGTATCTATCCACATCACGTGTGTAGACACATACAGTATCTATCCACATCACGTGTGTAGACACATACAGTAACTATCCACATCACGTGTGTAGACACATACAGTATCTATCCACATCACGTGTGAAGACACATACAGTATCTATCCACATCACGTGTGAAGACACATACAGTATCTATCCACATCACGTGTGAAGACACATACAGTATCTATCCACATCACGTGTGAAGACACATACAGTATCTATCCACATCACGTGTGAAGACACATACAGTATCTATCCACATCACTTGTGTAGACACATACAGTATCTATCCACATCACGTGTGAAGACACATACA
>NW_024058654.1:12500-50142 GCF_016432855.1 Salvelinus namaycush
TATGAGGTCCCTGAGTCGAGCAATGAATTTCAAACACAGATTCAACCACAAAGACCAGGGAAGTAGATGGGTAAATAAAAATCTGACACTGAATATCCCTTTGAACATGGTGAAGTTATTAATTACACTTTGGATGGTGTATCAATACACCCAGTCACTGAAAGATACAGGCGTCCTTCCTGCCAGAGAGGAAGGAAACCACTCAGGGATTTCACAATGGTAACTTTAACACTTTTACATGCAAAATCCTGGAGGAAAAACCTGGTTCAGTCTGCTTTCTAACAGACACAGGGAAACAAATCCATCATTCAGCAGGACAATAACCTAAAACACAAGACCAAACATACACTTGAGTTGTTTACTAAGACAAAATTGAACGTTCCTAGGTGACCTAGCTACCGTTCTGACTTAAATCGGCTAGAAAATCTGTCTAGCAATGATCAATAACCAATTTGACAGAGCTTGAAGAATTAAAAAAATAATAATGTGCAAATTTTGTACAATCCAGGTGTGAAAAGCTCTTAAAGACTTACCCAGAAAGATTTCCAGATGTGTCACTGCCAAAGGTGATTCTAACATGTATTGACTCAGGGGGGTGAATTCAAGGGTTTTTCTTTATTTTTACTATTTTCTATAATAATAGTGAACAAATCAAAAATATGAATGAACACATATGGAATCATGTAGTAAAAGTGTTAAACAAATTTAGATTCTTCAAAGTACCCAACATTTGCCTTGATGACAACTTTGCACACTCTTGGCATTCTCTCAACCAGCTTCATGAGGAATTCTATTCCAGCAGTCTTAAAGAAGTTCCCACATATACTGAGCACTAGTTGGCTGCTTTTCCTTCACTCTACAGTCCAACTCATCCCAAACCATCTCAATTGGGTTGAGGTCGGGTGATGTATTATTCGAAATGGCACCGACAGAGATGGTCGCCTCGCTTCGAGTCTTTAGGAAACTATGCATGATTTTTTCTTCTGTATTATTTCTTACATTGTTACCCCAGGAAATCTTAAGTCTTATTACATACAACCGGGAAGAACTATTGGATATAAGAGCGATGTCAACTTACCAACATTACGACCAGGAATACAACTTTCCCAAAGAGGATCCTCTGTTGGGACCACCACCCAGGACAATGGATCTAATCCCAGAAGAAACCCAAAATCAAATCAAATCAAATCAAGTTTATTTTATATAGCCCTTCGTACATCAGCTAATATCTCGAAGTGCTGTACAGAAACCCAGCCTAAAACCCCAAACAGCAAGCAATGCAGGTGTAGAAGCATGGTGGCTAGGAAAAACTCCCTAGAAAGGCCAAAACCTAGGAAGAAACCTAGAGAGGAACCAGGCTATGAGGGGTGGCCAGTCCTCTTCTGGCTGTGCCGGGTGGAGATTATAACAGATCATGGCCAAGATGTTCAAAATGTTCATAAGTGACAAGCATGGTCAAAATAATAATCAGGAATAAATGTCAGTTGGCTTTTCATAGCCGATCATTAAGAGTTGAAAACAGCAGGTCTGGGACAGGTAGGGGTTCCATAACCGCAGGCAGAACAGTTGAAACTGGAATAGCAGCAAGGCCAGGTGGACTGGGGACAGCAAGGAGTCATCATGCCCGGTAGTCTTGACGTATGGTCCTAGGGCTCAGGTCCTCCGAGAGAGAGAAAGAAAGAGAGAAGGAGAGAATTAGAGAGAGCATACATAAATTCTCACAGGACACTGGATAAGACAGGAGAAGTACTCCAGATATAACCAACTGACCCTAGCCCCCCGACACATAAACTACTGCAGCATAAATACTGGAGGCTGAGACAGGAGGGGTCAGGAGACACTGTGGCCCCATCCGATGATACCCCCGGACAGGGCCAAACAGGAAGGATATAACCCCACCCACTTTGCCAAAGCACAGCCCCCGCACCACTAGAGGGATATCTTCAACCACCAACTTACAATCCTGAGACAAGGCCGAGTATAGCCCACAAAGATCTCCACCACAGCACAAACCAAGGGGGGGCGCCAACCCAGACAGGAAGATCACGTCAGTAACTCAACCCACTCAAGTGACGCACCCCTCCTAGGGACGGCATGAAAGAGCACCAGTAAGCCAGTGACTCAGCCCCTGTAACAGGGTTAGAGGCAGAGAATCCCAGTGGAGAGAGGGGAACCGGCCAGGCAGAGACAGCAAGGGCGGTTCGTTGCTCCAGAGCCTTTCCGTTCACCTTCACACTCCTGGGCCAGACTACACTCAATCATATGACCTACTGAAGAGATAAGTCTTCAGTAAAGACTTAAAGGTTGAGACCGAGTCTGCGTCTCTCACATGGGTAGGCAGACCGTTCCATAAAAATGGAGATCTATAGGAGAAAGCCCTGCCTCCAGCTGTTTGCTTAGAAATTCTAGGGACAATTAAGAGGCCTGCGTCTTGTGACCGTAGCGTACGTGTAGGTATGTACGGCAGGACCAACTCGGAAAGATAGGTAGGAGCAAGCCCATGTAACGCTTTATAGGTTAACAGTAAAACCTTGAAATCAGCCCTTGCCTTAACAGGAAGCCAGTGTAGGGAAGCTAGCACTGGAGTAATATGATCAAATTTCTTGGTTCTAGTCAGGATTCTAGCAGCCGTATTTAGCACTAACTGAAGTTTATTTAGTGCTTTATCCGGGTAGCCGGAAAGTAGAGCATTGCAGTAGTCTAACCTAGAAGTAACAAATGCATGGATTAATTTTTCTGCATAATTTTTGGACAGAAAATTTCAGATTTTTGCAATGTTACGTAGATGGAAAAAAGCTGTCCTTGAAACAGTCTTGATATGTTCGTCAAAAGAGAGATCAGGGTCAAGAGTAACGCCGAGGTCCTTCACAGTTTTATTTGAGACGACTTTACAACCATCAAGATTAATTGTCAGATTTAACAGAAGATCTCTTTGTTTCTTGGGACCTAGAACAAGCATCTCTGTTTTGTCCGAGTTTAAAAGTAGAAAGTTTTCAGCCATCCACTTCATTATGTCTGAAACACAGGCTTCTAGCGAGGGCAATTTTGGGGCTTCACCATGTTTCATTGAAATGTATAGCTGTGTGTCATCCGCATAGCAGTGAAAGTTAACATTATGTTTTCGAATAACATCCCCAAGAGGTAAAATATATAGTGAAAACAATAGTGGTCCTAAAACGGAACCTTGAGGAACACCGAAATGTACAGTTGATTTGTCAGAGGACAAACCATTCTGGGAGGGGGCCAAAGACAATTACTCGATGCCGACACATTTTTCTAGCTGATTTACACGCTGAAGCTATGTTGTGCTTGGTGACCTCTGACTGTTTCATCCTAACATCGTTGGTGCCTCCGTGGATAACAATATCTCTATACTCTCTACACTCGCCAGTTTTAGCTTTAGCCAGCACCATCTTCAGATTAGCCTTAACGTCGGTAGCCCTGCCCCCTGGTAAACAGTGTATGATCGCTGGGTGATTCGTTTTAAGTCTAATACTGCGGGTAATGGAGTCGCCAATGACTAGGGTTTTCAATTTGTCAGAGCTAATGGTGGGAGCCTTCGGCGTCTCAGACCCCGTAACGGGAGGAGTAGAGACAAGAGAAGACTCGGCCTCAGACTCCGACTCGCTACTTAATGGGGAAAACCGGTTGAAAGTTTCTGTCGGCTGAATGAGCGGCACCAGTTGAGCATTCCTACAGAATTTCCCTCCGGAAGCCATGAGAAAGTTGTCCGGCTGCGGGGACTGTGCGGGGGGATTTATACTAACGTTACTATCTGTACTTACTGGTGGCACAGACGCTGTTTCATCCTTTCCTACACTGAAATTACCCTTGCCTAACGATTGCGTCTGAAGCTGGGCTTGCAGCACAGCTATCCTCGCCATAAGGCGATCGTTCTCCTGTATATTATGAGTACAGCGACTGCAATTAGAAGACATCATGTTAATGTTACTACTTAGCTTCGGCTGTTGAAAGTGCTGACGAACCATGTCCAGATAAAGCGTCCGGGGTGAAAAAGTTGAATGAGGGAAAAAAGTTGTGATGGAGAAACTAAAAATATAAACGGTAATTAAAAAGAAAAAAAAACGTAAAGTTGTCAGCTTGCAAAGTAAGGTTGGCAACAAAACGCACAGCAACAAAACGCACAGCAACACGTCTGCAAATTCAAGAGGAAGTGACGACGCTGCAGAAGGGGCAGACGGAGCGGCCTCCTGGTCAGGCTCTGTAGACGTGCACATCGCCCACCGCTCCCGAGTATACTACTCGCCAATGTCCAGTCTCTTGACAACAAGGTAGATGAAATTCCAGCAAGGGTTGCCTTCCAGAGAGACATCAGAGATTGTCACATTCTCAGTTTCACGAAAACATGGATCTCTTGGGATATGTTGTCGGAATCGGTTCAGCCACCGGGCTTCTCCATGCATCGCGCCGACAGAGATAAACACGTCTCTGGGAAGAGGAAGGGCGGGGGTGTATGCTTCAGGATTAACGACTCATGGTGTAATCATAACAACATACAGGAACTCAAGTCCTTCTGCTCACCCAACCTAGAATTCCTTACAATCAAATGCCGGCCATATTACCTCCCAAGAGAATATTAACTCCCAATTCTCTTGGGAGGTAATACACTCGATCACTGCTACTCTGCCTTCTGTGATGCATACAAAGCCCCCCCCTCCCTTCAGCTAATCCGACCACGACGCCATCTTGCTCCTACTGTCTTATAGGAAGAAAATCAAACAGGATGTACCAGTGACTAGAACCATTCAACGCTGGTCTGACCAATCGGAATCCACGCTTCAAGATTGTTTTGATCACGCATACTGGCATATGTTCCGGTCAGCCTCAGATAACAACAACGATCTATACGCTGACTCGGTGAGTGAGATTATAAAGAAGTGAATTGGAGATGTTGTACCCACTTGTCACGCCCTGACTTTAGTTATATTTGCTTTCTTTATTATTTGGTTAGGTCAGGGTGTGACAAGGGTGGTTTGTTTAGTTTTTGTATTGTCTAGGGGTTTTTGTATTTTCTAGGGTTTTTTGGTCATCTATGGGGATTTTGTATTGTCTAGGGGTATGTAGGTTTATGGTGGCCTGAATGGGTTCCCAATCAGAGACAGCCTTTTATCGTTGTCTCTGATTGGGGAGCCTATTTAGGTTGCCATTTTCCATGTTGGTTTTGTGGGTAGTTGTCCATATTTAGTTGCCTGTGAGCACTACGTTGGCTTCACCTGTCGGTCGGTCGGTCGGTCGGTCGGTCGGTCGGTCGGTCGGTCGGTCGGTCGGTCGGTCGGTCGGTCGGTCGGTCGGTCGGTCGGTCGGTCGGTCGGTCGGTCGGTCGGTCGGTCGGTCGGTTGGTTGTTGGTTGTTTATTGTTTTGTTGGCGACATCGTTAAATAAACAAGTATGTACGCTCAGAACCCTGCGCCTTGGTCCACTCCTTTGAACGGCCGTGACACCACTATGACTATTACAACATACCCTAACCAGAAACCGTGGATGGATGGCGGCATTCGCGCAAAACTGAAAGCGTGAACCACCACATTTAACCATGGAAAGAGGTCTGGAAATATGGCTGAAAATAAACAGTGTAGTTATTCCCTCCGCAAGGCAATCAAACAAGCGGAATGCCGGTACAGGGACAAAGTGGAGTCGCAATTCAACGGCTCAGCCATGAGACGTATGTGGCAGGGTCTACAGGAAATCACGGACTACAAAAATAAAACCAGCCACATCACGGACACCGACGTCACGCTTCCAGACAAACTAAATACCTTCTTTGCCCGCTTTGGGATAATACAGTGCCACCAACGCGGCCCGCTGACAAGGACTGTACCCCTCCCCCTTCTCCGTGGCTGATGTGAGTAAAACATTTAAACGTGTTAACCCTTGCAAGGCTGCTGGCCCAGACGGCATCCCTAGCCGCATCCTCAGAGCATGCGCAGACCAGCTGGCTGGTGTGTTTACGGACATATTCAATCGCTCCCTATCCCAGTCTGCTGTCCCCACATGCTTCAAGATGGCCACCATTGTTCCTGTACCCAAGAAGGCAAAGATAACTGAGCTAAATGACTACCGCCCCGTAGCACTCACTTCTGTCATCATGAAGTGCTTTGAGAGACTAGTCAAGGATCATATCACCTCCACCTTATCGGCCAGCCTAGACCCACTTCAGTTTGCATACCTCCCCAACATGTCCACAGATGATGGAATTGCCATCACGCTGCACACTGCCCTATCCCATCTGGACAAGAGGAATACCTATGTAAGAATGCTGTTCATTGACTACAGCTCAGCATTTAACGCCATAGTACCCTCCAAGCTCATCATCAAGCTGTAGGCCCTGGGTCTCAACCCCGCCCTGTGCAATTGGGTCCTGGATTTTCTGACAGCCCGCCCCCCAGGTGTTGAAGGTAGGAAACAACATATCCACTTCGCTGACCCTCAACACTGGGGCCCCCTCCTGTACTCCCTGTTCACCCACGACTGTGTGGCCATGCACGCCTTCAACTCAATTATCAAGTTTTCAGATGACACAACAGTAGTGGGCTTGATTACCATCAACGATGAGACAGCATACAGGAAGGAGGTGAGGACACTCGGAGTGTGGTGTCAGGAAAACAACCTCTCACTCAACGTCAACAAAACAAAGGAGATGATCGTGGACTTCAGGAAACAGCAGAGGGAGAACCCCCCTATCCACATTGAAGGGACAGCATTGGAGAAGGTGGAAAGTTTTAAGTTCCTCAGCGTACACATCACAGACAAACTGAAATGGTCCACCCACACAGACAGCGAGGTGAAGAAGGCGCAACAGCTCATCTTCAACCTCAGGAGGCTGAAGAAATTTGGCTTGTCACCCAAAACCCTGACAAACTTTTACAGATGCACAATCGAGAGCATCCTGTCGGGCTGTATCACAGCCTGGTACGGCAACTGCATTGCCCTCAACCGCAAGGCTCTCCAGAGGGTAGTGCGGTCTGCACAACGCATCACCAATGGCAAACTACCTGCCCTCCATGACACCTACAGCACCTTATGTCACAGTAAGCCAAAAAGATCATCAAGGACAACAACCACCCGAGCCACTGCCTGTTTACACCGCTACTATCCAGAAGGCGAGGTCAGTATAGATGCATCAAAGCTGGGACCGAGAGACAGAAGCTGCTTTTCAATCTCAAGGCCATCAGACTGCTAAACAGCAATGACTAACTCAGAGAGGCTGCTTTCTACATTGAGACCCAATCACTCGACACTTTAATAAATGGATCACTAGTCACTTTAAACAATGCCACTTTAAATAATACTACTTAATTAATGTTTACATATCTTACATTACTCAGACCAATATCTATCCTACCCTGCCTTCCAAAGGTCTTCGAACGCCAAGTTAACAAACAGATTACCGACCATTTCGAATCCCACGTACCTTCTCCGCTATGCAATCTGGTTTCAGAGCTGGTCATGGGTGCACCTCAGTCACGCTCAAGGTCCTAAATTATATCATATCTGCCATCGATAAGAGACATTACTGTGCAGCTGTATTCATCGACTTGGCCAAGGCTTTCGACTCTGTCAATCACCACATTCTTATTGGCAGACTCAACAGCCTTGGTTTTTCAAATGATTGCCTTGCCTGGTTCACCAACTACTTCTCTGATAGAGTTCAGTGTGTCAAATTGGAGGGCCTGTTGTCCGGACCTCTGGCAGTCTCTATGGGGGGGCCACAGGGTTCAATTCTCAGGCCGACTCTCTTCTCTGTATACATCAATGATGTCGCTCTTGCTGCTGGTGATTCTCTGATCCACCTCTACGCAGACGACACCATTCTGTATACTTCTGGCCCTTCTTTGGACACTGTGTTAACTAACCTCCAGACGAGCTTCAAAGCCATACAACTCTCCTTCCGTGGCCTCCAACTGCTCTTAAATGCAAGTAAAACTAAATACATGCTCTTCAACCGATCGCTGTCTGCACCTGCAAGCCCGTCCAGCATCACTACTCTGGACGGCTCCGACTTAGATTATGTGGATAACTACAAATACCTAGGTGTCCGGTTAGACTGTAAACTCTCCTTCCAGACTCACATTAAGCATCTCCAATCCAAAATTAAATCTAGAATCGGCTTCCTACTTCGCAACAAAGCATCCTTCACTCATGCTGCCAAACATACCCTCGTAAAACTGACCATCCTACTGATCCTCGACTTCGGCGATGTCATTTATAAAATAGTCTCCAACACTCTACTCAACAAATTGGATGCAGTCTATCACAGTGTCATCCGTTTTGTCACCAAAGCCCCATATACTACCCACCACTGCGAACTGTACGCTCTCGTTGGCTGGCCCTCGCTTCATACTCGTCGCCATACTCACTGGCTCCTGGTCATCTACAAGTCTCTGCTAGGTAAAGCCCCGCCTTATCTCAGCTCACTGGTCACCATAGTAGCTCCCACCTGAAGCATGCGCTCCAGCAGGTATATCTCACTGGTCACCCCCAAAGCCAATTCCTCCTTTGGCCACCTTTCCTTCCAGTTCTCTGATGCCAATGACTGGAACGAAATGCAAAAATCACTGAAGCTGGAGACTCATATCTCCCTCACTAGCTTTAAGCACCAGCTGTCAGAGCAGCTCACAGATCACTGCACCTGTACATAGCCCATCTGTAAACAGCCCATCCAACTACCTCATCCCCCATACTGAATTTATTTATTTATCTTGCTCCTTTGCACCCCAGTATCTCTACTTGCACATTCATTTTCTGCACATCTACCATTCCTGTGTTTAATTGCTATATTGTAATTACTTCGCCACCATGGCCTATTTATTGCCTTAACTCCCTTATCTTACCTCATTTGCACTTACTGTATATAGACTTTTTGTTTTATTTTTTTCTACTGTATTATTGACTGTATGTTTTGTTTATTCCATGTGTAACTCTGTGTTGTTGTATGTGTCGAACTGCTATGCTTTATCTTGGCCAGGTCGCAGTTGCAAATGAGAACTTGTTCTCAACTAGCCTACCTGGTTAAATAAAAATGTATATACTGTATTTTATACCATCTATTGCACCTTGCCTATGCCGCTCGGCCATCGTCATCCATACATTTATATGTACACATTCTCATTCACCCCTTCTGATTTGTGTGTATTAGGTAGTTCTTGGGAAATTGTTAGATTACTTGTTAGATATTACTGCACTGTCGGAACTAGAAGCACAAGCATTTCGCTACACTCGCATTGACATCTGCTAACAATGTGTATGTGACCAATACAATTCGATTTTATCCTTGGAGGCCAGGTCATCTGATGCAGCACCATCACTATGGGGCGGCAGGTAGCCTAGTGGTTAGAGCGTTGGACTAGTAACTGGAAAGGTTGCAAGATCAAATCCTGAGCTGACAAGGTAAAAATCTGTCGTTCTGCCTCTGAACAAGGCCTTAAACCCACTGTTCCTAGGCAGTCATTGAAAATAAGAATTTGTTCTTAACTGACTTGCCTAGTTAAATAAAAATAAAATAAAAAGCATTCTTGGACAAATAGCCCTTACACAGCCTGGAGGTGTGTTGAAAAACAAATGATATTCCCACTAAGCACAAACCAGATGGGATGGCGTGTCGCTGCAGAATGCTGTTTTAGCCATGATGGTTAAGTGTGCCTTGAATTCTAAATAAATCACAGTGTCACCAGCAAAGCACCCCCACACCATCACACCTCCTCATCCATGCTTTACGGTGGGAACCACATATGCAGAGATCATCCGTTCACCTACTCTGCGTCTCACAAAGACAAGGCGGTTGGAACCAAAAATCTCAAATTTGTACTCATCAGACCAAAGGAAAGATTTCCACCGGTCTAATTGTCCATTGCTTGTGTTTCTTAGCCCAAGCAAGTCTCTTCTTATTGGTGTCCTTTAGTAGTGGTTTCTTTGCAGCAATTCGACTATGAACGCCTGATTCACACAGTCTCCTCTGAACAGTTGATGATGAGATGTGTCTGTTACTTGAACTCTGCATTTGTTTGGGCTGCAATCTGAGGTGCAGTTAACTCCAATGAACATAACCTCTGCAGCAGAGGTGACTCTGGGTCTTCCTTTCCTGTGGCTGTCCTCATGAGATCCAGTTTTATCATAGCGCTTGATAGTTTTTGTGACTGAAGAAACATTCAAAGTTATCTGTATTGACTGAGCTTCAAATCAAATCAAATGTTATTTGTCACATGTACCGAATACAACAGGTGTAGTAGACCTTACAGTGAAATGCTTACTTATAAACCCTAACCAACAATGCAGTTAAAAAAAATATATCAATAAAAAATATATAAATAATAAAAGACAAAAAAATAAGAATAAGAAATAAAAGTAACAAACAATTAAAGAGTAGCAGTAAAATAAAAATAGCGAGGCTATATACAAGGGGTACCGGTACAGGGTCAATGTGCGGGGGCACCGGTTAGTCGTGTTGGACTGTCATTTCTCTTTGCTTATTTGAGCTGTTCTTCCAATAATAGACAGTGGCAAGAAAAAGTATGTGAACCCTTTTGTATTACCTGGATTTCGCCATAAATTGGTCATCAATTTGATCTGATCTTCATCTAAGCCACAACAATAGACAAACACAGTCTGCTTAAACTAATAACACAAAAACAATTATACGTTTTAATATCTTTACTGAACACACCGTGTTAATATTCACAGTGCAGGGTGGGAAAAGTATGTGAACCCTTGGATTTAATAACTGGTTTACTCTCCTTTGGCAGCAATAACCTCAACCAAACGTTTTCTGTAGTTGCGGATCAGACCTGCACAACGGTCAGGTCTGATCCTCTTCACAAAACTGTTTCAGTTCAGCAATATTCTTGGGATGTCTGGTGTAAACCGCTCACTTGAGGTCATGCCACAGCATCTCAATCGGGCTTAGGTCAGGACTCTAACTGGGCCACTCCAGAAGGTGTATTTTCACCATTTTGTTGTTGATTTTGTTGTGCGTTTTGGGTCGTTGTCCTGTTGCATCACCCAACTTCTGCTGATCTTCAATTGGCGGACAGATAGCCTTATATTCTCCTGCAAAATGTCTTGATAAACGTGGGAATTCATTTTCAGTCTGATAGCAAGCTATCCAGGCCCTGAGGCAGCAAAGCAGCCCCAAACCATCATGCTCCCTCCACCATACTTTACTGTTGGGATGTGGTTTTGATGTTGGTGTGATGAGCCTTTTTTTCTCCTTCCAAACAACTCAACTGTAGTTTCATCTGTCCACTGAATATTTTGCCAGTAGCGCTGTGGAACATCCAGGTGATCTTTTGCGAACTTCAGACGTGCAGAAATGTTTTTTGGGGGCAGCCATGGCTTCATCCGTGGTGTCCCCCCATGAACACCATTCTTGTTTAGTGTTTTACGTATCGTAGACTCGTCAACAGAGATGTTAGCATGTTCCAGAGATTTCTGTAAGTCTTTAGCCTACACTAGGATTCTTCTTAACCTCATTGATTATTCTGCGCTGTGCTCTTGTAGTCATCTTTGCAGGACGGCCACTCCTAGGGAGAGTAGCAACAGTGCTGAACTTTCTCCATTTATAGACAATTTGTCTTATCGTGGACTGATGAACATCAAGGCTTTTAGAGATACTTTTGTAACCCTTTCCAGCTTTCTGCAAGTCAACAATTCTTAATCTTATGTCTTCTGAGATCTCTTTGTCCGAGGCATGGTTCACATCAGGAAATGCTTCTTGTAAACAAAAAAACTCACATTTTGTGAGATGATTTTTTAAAGGGCAGGGCAGCTCTCACCAACATCTCCAATCTCTTCTCATTGATTTGACTCCCGGTTAGTGGACTTGTCACGTTCCTGACCTATTGTTCCTTTTTCTTTTATTTATTTAGTTGGTCAGGGCGTGAGTTGGGGTGGGTTGTCTATGTGTGTTTTTCTATGTTGGGGTTTTTGTGTTCGGCCTGGTATGATTCTCAATCAGAGGCAGCTGTAGATCGTTTGTTCCTGATTGAGAATCATACTAAGGCAGCCGGGGTTTCACGTGTGTTTTGTGGGTGGTTGTATCGCGTGTCTGTGTATGTCGCACCACACGGGACTGTTTGCGGTTTGTCACGTTTGTTGTTTTTGTATGTTAAGTGTTCAGTCTGTTTTCATTAAATAATCATGGACACTAACCACTCTGCATATTGGTCTGATCCTTCTCGCCTCTCCTCCTCGTCCGAGGAGGAGGATTACGACGATCGTTACAGGACTCCTAACTCCAATTAGCTTTTGGGGAAGTCATTTATAACCTACACTGTGAATGTTTAAATTATGTATTCAATATAGACAAGACAAATACAATAAGTGTTGTGTTATTAGTTTTAGCACACTTTGTTTGTATATTGTTGTGAAATAGATGAAAATCAGATCAAATTTTAGGACCAATTTATGCAGAAATCATTCCAAAGGGTTCACATGCTTTTTCTTGCCACTGTATAGTGTATATGATTTGTGTTCTACAGGCAGTTGGAGATGTTTGAGTATCCACTACTCAATCGCTTTAATGAGTTAGGAAATTACTTTTTACGGTCATAGTGTGTTACAGGGAATGTGTGTTTGTGTGATTGGATTGTGTGTATGTGTGTGTGTGTGTTTTGGTGTGTTATGGAGAAACCATCTGTGTTTTAGCAGAGTGTGGCCGTGGTCCATGTAGTCCCGTGTAGCTCAGTTGGTAGAGCATGGCGCTTGCAACGCCAGGGTTGTGGGTTCGATTCCCACGGGGGGCCAGTACAAAAAAAAGTATGAATGTATGTACTAGTAAGTCGCTCTGGATAAGAGCGTCTGCTAAATGACTTAAATGTAAATGTCCAGTGCCTTCGCCTGATTATGATGAAGCATGGTGAGAAAGACAGAGAGAGAGAGGGTGTGTGTGATTATGGTGAAGCATGGTGAGAAAGACAGAGAGAGAGAGAGGGTGTGTGTGTGATTATGGTGAAGCATGGTGAGGGAGACAGAGAGAGAGAGACACACTCACACCCTCACCGTGCATGTGTGATTACGGTGAAGCATGGTGAGAGAGGCAGAGAGAGAGAGGGTGTGTGTGATTACGGTGAAGCATGGTGAGAGAGACAGAGAGAGAGAGTGTGTGTGATTATGACGAAGCATGGTGAGAGAGACAGAGAGAGAGAGGGTGTGTGATTACGGTGAAGCATGGTGAGAGAGACAGAGAGAGAGATGGTGTGTGTAATTACGGTGAAGCATGGTGAGAGAGACAGAGTGAGAGAAGGTGTGTGTGATTACGGTGAAGCATGGTGAGAGAGAGAGAGAGGGTGTGTGATTATGGTGAAGCATGGTGAGAGAGACAGAGAGAGAGTGGGTGTGTGTAGTTTGGTTCCAGTTCTCTGGCCATGGTTCTAGTGTGTTCTGTGTGTGTCTGTGGTACTGTCTGTGGTGGGTACTAAGGTACTGAGGCATGCCTTGGGTCAGCCTTTCCAACAGTCAGCCTTTCCACTGATCAGGCCCAAACAATGTTAGCCACACTGCTTTCTGACACACACACACACACACACACACACACACACATGCACACACACACACTGAACTCGATAATTTGATTATTCAGATGCTGTGGTCATTTCGTCAGAATGAACTATACGAGGAACTTACTGTATACAGTATGTGTGTGAGTGTCTATGTGTGTTTGTGTGCCTTGGATTGCCTTGTTTGAAACACATTTGTCAAGTTGAGGACGTGTCCTGCTTTGACACGACACAGAGATGTGGAATTATCCAAATGTGATGTAAAAAAACAAGGTTTTATCTCTGTGTTGCTCTGTTTGTACCAAGGACATTGATGGTACAGAGAGAGACGGAGCGAGAGAGACAGAAAGACAAAGACACAGACAGACAGACAGACAGACAGACAGACAGACGGACAGACGGACAGACGGACAGACGGAGAGACGGAGAGACGGAGAGACGGAGAGAAAGACACAGAGAGACGGAGAGAAAGACACAGAGAGACGGAGAGAAAGACACAGAGAGAGAGTGAGACAGACAGAGAGAGAGAGTGAGACAGACAGAGAGAGAGAGTGAGACAGACAGAGAGAGAGACGTAGAGAAAGAAAACAGAGGAAGCAAAAAGGGTAAGAAATTGTCGGAAAACCATCATACTTTTCCCCTTTGTTCCATGTTCTGGCCGAAACATCAGCACTCTGTGGGAGGGAGGGGAACCACTTTATGATGTTCTAATTCAGGGGGAAGGAGTCTGGCGTGACACCATGGGGCCTGTGGGGACCAGATATGGCGTGCAACACATGTCTTTCCTGTCAGTGTGGTTTTCTGTCTTTACGGGAGGTACAGATGTTTGCCATGCCTCTGAGTCTGCAGAGAGAGAGAGAGAGAGAGAGAGAGAGAGAGAGAGAGAGAGAGAGAGAGAGAGAGAGAGAGAGAGAGAGAGAGAGAGAGAGAGAGAGAGAGAGAGAGAGAGAGAGAGAGAGAGAGAGAGAGAGAGAGAGAGAGAGAGAGAGAGAGAGAGAGAGAGAGAGAGAGAGAGAGAGAGAGAGAGAGAGAACTTGTGCTTCTAGTTCTGACAGTGTGCAATATCTAACTTGTAATCTAACAATTACACAACAACTACCTAATACACACTAATCTAAGTAAAGGAATGGAGAGAGAGTAGAGGGGAAAAGAGTTTCAGACACCTCTACCCTCCTCTCCTCTACCTCAAATCAAATCAATTTTTATTGGTAACATACACATATTTAGCAGATGTTATTGCGGGTTGTAGTGAAATGCTTGTGTTCCTAGATCCAACAGTGCCGTAATATCTAACAATACACAACTATATGCACTGATCTAAAAGTAAAAGAATGGAATTAATAAATATATACATTTTAGGATGAGTCCGGGGTATAAATATATTTATGTGATGGGATGTATAGACATTATAGACATTATGGACAGTTTGTGGAATTCTAACATGCTGACCAGACCGGACACGTCGCGTGCGCGAGCGTCGCAAAATAAAATTAGAAATCCTTCTTATTCAATTATTGCACCGACACTGCTCGCGCGCGCCAACGAGCGTCTGCAACGCCAAGGGCTAAAATAGAACTAATTCCTATTTCTGACGCATATCGCTCTGCAAGTCCTGCCTCTCCCATCTCCTCATTGGTTTATAGAAACAGGTACCCACGTGCCATCTCCTCATTGGTTATACCCACGTGGGTGAATGAAAGACGAACTGTTTTGCCGGTATTCGTGGTAATACAATGAAAGTTTAGATGCGATCACCATATAAGTTAAACTATGAAAAAGCCTGGAAGGAGGAGAGATGACTAGAAACGATTGGGTTGGCCATTTTATGTGTGGATTAATTGTCGGAGTAGAGGTCCTTGTGCATTTCCGTAAAATAACAACTCAATGTTTATATCCCAGGACAAATTAGCTAGCAACAGCAAACTAGCTAAATAGGACAAATTAACGTTAGCTAGCAGGTGCAAGCTAACTAGCTAAATTGCCATACATGTTTAATGCTTTTCGACCTGTCCCCAAATTAATGTCATTGGTTCAGAGTTTGTTTTGATATTTTAACCTGTATGTCGTGATCGCATTTGGTGTGGGGGGGCAAAATAAATTTATGCACGATAGCGCACGATGGCGCACGCGCGCAGCCGGTTTGGGTTCCGTGTTAGAAATGCAAGAGAAAGGCCATAATGTATTACTCCAGCCCAGGCGCAAATTTAGATTTTGGCCTCTAGATGGCAACAGTGTATGTGCAAGGTTTTAGACTAATCCAATGAACCATTGCATTCAAAATATTGTATCAAGACTGGCCAAATGTGCCTAATTGGTTTATTAATACATTTTCATCTTCATAATTGTGCACTCTCCTCAAACAATAGCATGACATTAATTCACTGTAATAGCTACAGTAAATTGGACAGTGCAGTTAGATTAAAAATAATTTAAGCTTTCTGCCCATATAAGATATGTCTATGTCCTGGGAAATTTTGTTGTTACTTACAACCTCATGCTAACCACATTAGCCTACATTAGCTTAACCATCCCATGGGGGGTACACCGATCCTGTAGAGGTTTTAATAAATAGCTGTCTCCTTTGCAATCGGCCAGCCCCAAGTCCTAAGTAAGCATCTTGATAGCATTAAGGAGTCATATTCAACCCACGCTGTCTGCCTCTAGAACCCTGATCGTGCAGTCCAATATTTTTATTCTGTCGCGCTCTCTTTCTTTCTTTCTTTCAGACTCTCTCTCTCCCCCTCTCTCTCTCTCTCTCTCTCTCTCTCTCTCTCTCTCTCTCTCCTCTCTCTCTCTCTCTCTCTCTCTCTCTCTCTCTCTCTCTCTCTCTCTCTCTCTCTCTCTCTCTCTCTCCCTCTCTCTCTCTCCCTCTCTCCCTCTCAGAGAAATCAGGGAGCCAAGCGCAGGCATTTAATGAAGGCTGGATGACATTTACTTTCCCTCCACCCATCCTCCTCTCCTCACTTCTCCAGGAACGACAGAAGAGCAGCTATCAGACGGGAACGTGAAGGAGAGGAATGAAGATGCTGAACACGCACACACGCACAAGTGATTCAGCAAGTGATGCTTTAATAATGCCACTTAAATAATGTTTACATATCTCGCATTACTCATCTCATATGTATATACTGTATTTTATACCATCTATTGCACCTTGCCTATGCCGCTCTGTCATTGCTCATCCATATATTTATTTGTATATATATCCTTATTCCATTCCTTTACTTAGATTAATGTGTATTAGGTAGTTGCACACTGTCAGAACTAGAAGCACAAGTTCTTCCTCTCTCTCTCTCTCTCTCTCTCTCTCTCTCTCTCTCTCTCTCTCTCTCTCTCTCTCTCTCTCTCTCTCTCTCTCTCTCTCTCTCTCTCTCTCTCTCTCTCTCTCTCTCTCTCTCTCTCTCAGACCAGTCATATTGCACAGAGCAGCTTCTGAGAAAAAATAAATAGCACATTTTGATGCAACAATCAGTACTCTGACTCAGCCCATTGCCACACCCACACACACACACACACACACACACATGCAGATATACACTGTACAGATTATGTGCGTGTGTGTTTTCTTGTGTCTGTTGCTCTGTGTCTGCTGAAGCTCTTGATCAATCAGTGGATTGTTGGTCTAATGAGCCTATTAAACTAACCAAGCTTCTTTCTCTCTCTCTCTCTCTCTCTCTCTCTCTCTCTCTCTCTCTCTCTCTCTCTCTCTGTCTCTGTCTCACTCTCTCTCTCTCTCTCTGGCACCCTCTCTCTCTCTCTCACACAATCTTTTTCTATCTATCTCACTCGTTCAGTCTCTCGCACTCTCTTTCTCTCCCTCTCTTTCTCTGTCTCTCTCTATCCCTCCTTTTCTCTCTCTGTGTCTCTTCTGCTGTTTCTTGCTTTCATTTGAAATCATCCGAGCATACAGCTGTATTTGTAGATGCTCATCAAGAAGTTGAACTGAACATAATCTTAAACTGACAGACAGTATTCCTATTAGTTGTCCTTTCAAATGATGTAACTGTGTTGTCTTCACACACAAGAGAAGGACTTCTCCCAAAATGACACCATATCCCTTATATAGTGCACTATTTTTGACCAGGGCCCATAAGTCTCTGGTCAAAAGTAGTGCACTATATAAAGAGTAGGTTGCCATTTGGGACGCACACACGGAGGGGTGTGAGGGGCGCTGTCTCTACTTAGTGGAACAACGTGTCGAGCCCCAAGACTGATCTGGAATAATTAAACATGAAATAACCATTAGCTAAGCATCTCAGGTTAAGCCTTAATACTCTATGGGTCAATGAAGTTAGGCTGTTAGCTGGCCCCTGCATTCAGACCAGAGGTCTACTGTAGTGGAGATATGAGTCTAACAAAGACAGGACTTTAGATTTGGACAAGGGAGCAGAGTTCCAGGAGCATCAATAATGTTGGACTCCCACCCATCCCCCTTGGTTGTGTGTGTGTGTGTGTGTGTGTGTGTGTGTGTGTGTGTGTGTGTGTGTGTGTGTGTGTGTGTGTGTGTGTGTGTGTGTGTGTGTGTGTGTGTGTGTGTGTAGCAGTGTTTGTGTCTGTGTCTGCATTTTTGTCTTTGTGTGCGTGAGTTCATGTCTCTGTATTGTGTGTGTGTCTGGGTGTGTATCGGAGTGTAACACTGCTCAGTATGCAAGTATTCTACCCTCTACTTTCCCACAGGTCAGGGGATGATGCACTCAAAGCTTATGGGTCAAAGGTCATGTAGGCCTATAGTGTGACATCATGACAGCACAGAAAGGTCACCTGAGGTCAGGGCTGAGGAGGGGAGGACACTGACATGACAAAAAGACCCCAGATATATATAGAAAAGGCCCCAATGAAAGGAGGGAGAGAGGGAACAAAGAGTGAAGGAATAAAGGGGGAATGGAAGAGAGAAAGAGAGAGAGAGAGAATGAAGGAATGAAGGGAGAATGGAAGAGAGAAAGAGAGAGAGAATGAAGGAATGAAGGGAGAATGGAAGAGAGAGAGAGTGAGAGAGTGAAGGAATGAAGGGAGAATGGAAGAGAGAGAGAGAGTGAGAGAGTGAAGGAATGAAGGGAGAATGGAAGAGAGAAAAGGAGAGAGAGTGAAGGAATGAAGGGAGAATGGAAGAGAGAAAGAGAGAGAGAGTGAAGGAATGAAGGGAGAATGGAAGAGAGAAAGAGAGAGAGAGTGAAGGAATGAAGGGAGAATGGAAGAGAGAAAAGGAGAGAGAGTGAAGGAATGAAGGGAGAATGGGAGAGAGAAAGAGAGAGAGAGTGAAGGAATGAAGGGAGAATGGAAGAGAGAAAGAGAGAAAGAGTGAAGGAATGAAGGGAGAATGGAAGAGAGAGAGAGTGAGAGAGTGAAGGAATGAAGGGAGAATGGAAGAGAGAAAGAGAGAGAGAGTGAAGGAATGAAGGGAGAATGGAAGAGAGAAAGAGAGAGAGAGTGAAGGAATGAAGGGAAAATGGAAGAGAGAAAGAGAGAGAGAGTGAAGGAATGAAGGGAGAATGGAAGAGAGAAAGAGAGAGAGAGTGAAGGAATGAAGGGAAAATGGAAGAGAGAAAGAGAGAGAGAGTGAAGGAATGAAGGGAGAATGGAAGAGAGAGAGAGAGTGAGAGAGTGAAGGAATGAAGGGAGAATGGAAGAGAGAAAAGGAGAGAGAGTGAAGGAATGAAGGGAGAATGGAAGAGAGAAAGAGAGAGAGAGTGAAGGAATGAAGGGAGAATGGAAGAGAGAAAGAGAGAGAGAGTGAAGGAATGAAGGGAGAATGGAAGAGAAAAAGAGAGAGAGAGTGAAGGAATGAAGGGAGAATGGAAGAGAGAAAGATAGAGAGAGAGTGAAGGAATGTTTCCAGATCATCAGCTGTTCTGGTGACCTTATGGAAATGAGGAAGGAATTATTTTGACATAGCTACATATCTCAGGCTGCGATGTTAAAGGGGCAATATGGGATTCAACAAATAAACAAACAGACACACTTCCAGAAGCTATATAGCTCACACTTTATTAGGATTGTCCAGATTTTCCATCTGTAGATGCTCCACATGTAGTCATACTATCAAAACTATCTGCTAATAAGCAACTGCTTGCTATGGTTACAGTTAGGGTTAAGGTTTAGAATAAGGGTTAAGGTTAAGGTTAAGGTTAAGGTTAAGGTTAAGGTTAGGGTTAGGGTTAAGGTTAGGGTTAGAGTTAGGGTTAGGGTTAGGGTTAGGGTTTGGGTTTGGGTTTGGGTTTGGGTTTGGGTTAGGGTTAGGGTTAGGGTTAGGGTTAGGGTTAGGGTTAGGGTTAAGGTTAAGGTTAGGGTTAGAGCTAGGGTTAGGATAAGGTTTAAGGATAGGGTTAGGCTAGAGTTAGGGTGAAGTTTTTGGTTAGGATAAAGGTTAAGGTTAGGGTTAGAGCTAGGGTTAGGATAAGGTTTAAGGATAGGGTTAGGCTAGAGTTAGGGTGAAGTTTTTGGTTAGGATAAAGGTTAAGGTTAGGGTTAGAGCTAGGGTTAATAGATAGTTGATATGTTACTGATCTGTCTGTAGATAGTCTGTAGAACATTTACAGATGGACAATCCAAAGAAAGTGTTACCGCTATATGTTATTTATCTAAAATGATACATATATCAGCTGATGCTGATTCTATATTGTTGTTTCTAAACATATGATTGTAGAGGCTCACGTAAACCCACACTGACAGAGGAAAGAACAATACTGGGTGTGCCTGTGTGCTCAGCACTCTGCGTTTAGATGTGTGCATACACACTTCTCTCTCTGTGTGTGTGTGTGTGTGTGTGTGTGTGTGTGTGTGTGTGTGTGTGTGTGTGTGTGTGTGTGTGTGTGTGTGTGTGTGTGTGTGTGTGTGTGTGTGTGTGTGTGTGTTTAATTGCTTGTGATTGCAGCTAGAGAAGATAATAGTCTATGTTTTATGAATAATAGTTGGTAATTAAAACATGTTAAATTCATCAGTAGAGACACTGTTACTCATCATCTAGATATGAGCTTCAGCTGCTCTCTGAGACACGGCTTGTATTCCTCAAGATTTGCATGAATATTAAATATTTGTTTTTCTCTAATCCATAATCTGCTTGGAAAGTGGAGACGTCAAAAGTAAACATTACTGGAGTCACCTTGCAGTTTCGGAGAAAGCATCGAAAATAGATTTGCGGTAACTAATTAACGGTATTCACTGAATATACCAAACATTCAGAACACCTTCCTAAAATTGAGTTGCACCCTCCCCCCCTTTTGTACTCAGAACAGCCTCAATTCGTCGGGGCATGGACTCTACAAGGTGTGGAAAACATTCCACAGGGATGCTGGCCCATGTTGACTCCAATGCTTCCCACTGTTGTGTCAAGTTGGCTGGATGTCCTTTGTGTGGTGGACCATTCTTGATACACACGGGAAACTGTTCAGCATTGCAGTTCTTGACACAAACCGGTGCGCCTGGCACCTACTACCGTACCCTGTTCAAAGGAATGTAGATATTTTGTCTTACCCATTCACCTTCTGAATGGCACACATACACAATCCGTTTCTCAATTGTCTCAAGGCTTAAAAATCCTTCTTTAACCTGTCTCCTCCCCTTCAACTACACTGGTTGAAGTGGATTTAACAAGTGACATCAATAAGGGATCATATCTTTCACCTGGATTCACCTGGCCAGTCTGTGTCATGGAAAGAACAGATGCTCTTAACGCTTTGTATACTCAGTGTATACTGTAAGTGAATTTCTTCGCCCCACAGTTAGCCAAGATGATTAGCTAGCCAGTGTCGTGTCTTTGGCATCATTAAACTGAAGAATGTTTAGTTTATCAAATCAATTCTCTGTAATTATTATTACGTGTTTAACTAATCAGGTAGATGTAATTAACTAGGAAGTCGGGGCTCCTAGGAAAATATTCAGATTACAAAGTTATAATTTTCCTAATATAACTTTCAGATATTTTAATATCTGAACAATTAGTCTTCTAATTAATGAATTATTCTTTACCTCACGTTAGTCTCATTCCAAACGTCGTAAATTGTTGGTTATCTGCACGAACCCAGTCTTCACTATGAATCATACATCAATTGTCTTAAATCATGTATTTACTAACTAAATAATCACAGAAATGCATAAACAAACAGTAGATAGTTACAAGGAGATGATAGCGGAGTTTCCCTAGTGGGATAAACCGGCATCGCGGCTTGGTGGACAAAGGGAAGTGGGGGTCGACTGAGATAAAAGACACTACAAAGTTGATAATTATAACAATTGAAATGCTAATCCTTTGCACATGAACGCTCACTCTTTCGGGAATAATTGCAATCAATATATATATTTACGCTCAGTGTGTCGTTGTGATCTCTGTTGGAAAGTTAGTTTCTGTTGGAGAGTTTGTCCGCTCTCTCTCTCTCTGCCGTGGTTAGAATGGATAGTTCAGAGTAACATTCAGCAATGATGTTATAGAGTAGATGTTTCGGCGGTTGTCGGTCTTCGCGTTCACGGGTACATAATTTCTAGCTGCAGACTAGTAATTACTATCGAAGAGTAGCTCTTATTCTGTCGGATCGATAGTCTCAGAGTTTAACCACGTGGTATGGTTAAAAGATTCAGCAATCTACTCAAACCTTAACTCCCTCTGTGATGAGGTACTGGTCTACAACCTTAGCCCTCTCATGGTTATCGAGGTAAGTTGGTCTGAAGATAAATTCCCATGGTGGGGGTTATATTCGGAAGAGCAGAAAGGGGCTGTCCCATGACGCCAGATCAATGCCTGTGCTCATGGGGCGGGCCAAGGATTTAGTTAATCTCCAAAGGGAATTGGAGTTTCCTTCATTAAACAGTTTGAAAGCAAATTACATAATTTCACAAATAGTTTCATCTTTACTCATTCATTTTATAGAACAATTAGATGCAAGCCTCACAACTGAGACTCTTGTATAAACAGAGTTATGGTAATGTGGCTATATTGTCTCTCATGAGTTTCACAAACATTAAACGAAATGGACCGGTCGTAGCTGGATTCTTCCCAGACCGTGTACACCTTCTATAAAACATGTACGTTGTTCAGTTCTCAAGTTCTATGCTGGAGAAGAGGTTCCTTTGTTCTCCTGTGAAACCGTCTCTCTCTCTATACTGTCTGGCCATGAGGAAGAGAGTCTCCTCCAGGAATTTACGACCTGAGATAACAGCAGCCTGGGTGTAGGAGAGAGAGAGGGGGAAGGCACGCTATACCCAAAGAGGGCCACGTCATGACACCAGCTAAAGTTGTTTACACTTAGTTAGCACAGGGTTTTATCCTATTTTGCTAAAGCTACAGTAGTGCTGCAGTGTTCATAACCCTTATCCAAAATTGAAGTGGTGTCTCGAGTTGTGTTTACATTTGACCATTGTGAGGCGCATCCATACTTATCCACTTTCTATGCATATTGATCACTAGCCATAACATACATATATTTTGTTGATGCGGGATCTATAGCCTTGTGTCTCTGCCATGCTAGCACAGATCTAAAGGGTTTAGCCTTGTGTCTCTGCCATGCTAGCACAGATCTAAAGGGTTTAGCCTTGTGTCACTGCCATGCTAGCACAGATCTAAAGGGTTTAGCCTTGTGTCACTGCCATGCTAGCACAGATCTAAAGGGTTTAGCCTTGTGTCACTGCCATGCTAGCACATATCTAAAGGGTTTAGCCTTGTGTCACTGCCATGCTAGCACAGATCTAAAGGGTTTAGCCTTGTGTCACTGCCATGCTAGCACACATCTAAAGGGTTTAGCCTTGTGTCACTGCCATGCTAGCACAGATCTAAAGGGTTTAGCCTTGTGTCATTTCCATGCTAGCACACATCTAAAGGGTTTAGCCTTGTGTCACTGCCATGCTAGCACAGATCTAAAGGGTTTAGCCTTGTGTCTCTGCCATGCTAGCACACATCTAAAGGGTTTAGCCTTGTGTCTCTGCCATGCTAGCACACATCTAAAGGGTTTAGCCTTGTGTCACTGCCATGCTAGCACACATCTAAAGGGTTTAGCCTTGTGTCACTGCCATGCTAGCACACATCTGAACGGTTTAGCCTTGTGTCACTGCCATGCTAGCACAGATCTAAAGGGTTTAGCCTTGTGTCACTGCCATGCTAGCACACATCTAAAGGGTTTAGCCTTGTGTCACTGCCATGCTAGCACACATCTAAAGGGTTTAGCCTTGTGTCACTGCCATGCTAGCACACATCTAAAGGGTTTAGCCTTGTGTCTCTGCCATGCTAGCACAGATCTAAAGGGTTTAGCCTTGTGTCTCTGCCATGCTAGCACACATCTAAAGGGTTTAGCCTTGTGTCTCTGCCATGCTAGCACACATCTAAAGGGTTTAGCCTTGTGTCACTGCCATGCTAGCACACATCTAAAGGGTTTAGCCTTGTGTCACTGCCATGCTAGCACACATCTAAAGGGTTTAGCCTTGTGTCTCTGCCATGCTAGCACAGATCTAAAGGGTTTAGCCTTGTGTCTCTGCCATGCTAGCACACATCTAAAGGGTTTAGCCTTGTGTCACTGCCATGCTAGCACACATCTAAAGGGTTTAGCCTTGTGTCACTGCCATGCTAGCACACATCTAAAGGGTTTAGCCTTGTGTCTCTGCCATGCTAGCACACATCTAAAGGGTTTAGCCTTGTGTCTCTGCCATGCTAGCACACATCTAAAGGGTTTAGCCTTGTGTCACTGCCATGCTAGCACACATCTAAAGGGTTTAGCCTTGTGTCACTGCCATGCTAGCACACATCTAAAGGGTTTAGCCTTGTGTCTCTGCCATGCTAGCACACATCTAAAGGGTTTAGCCTTGTGTCTCTGCCATGCTAGCACACATCTAAAGGGTTTAGCCTTGTGTCACTGCCATGCTAGCACAGATCTAAAGGGTTTAGCCTTGTGTCACTGCCATGCTAGCACAGATCTAAAGGGTTTAGCCTTGTGTCTCTGCCATGCTAGCACAGATCTAAAGGGTTTAGCCTTGTGTCACTGCCATGCTAGCACAGATCTAAAGGGTTTAGCCTTGTGTCTCTGCCATGCTAGCACAGATCTAAAGGGTTTAGCCTTGTGTCTCTGCCATGCTAATCTAAAGGGTTAAGCCTTGTGCCATTTCCATGCTAGCACACATCTAAAGGGTTTAGCCTTGTGTCACTGCCATGCTAGCACAGATCTATAGGGTTTAGCCTTGTGTCTCTGCCACGCTAGCACAGATCTAAAGGGTTTAGCCTTGTGTCACTGCCATGCTAGCACACATCTAAAGGGTTTAGCCTTGTGTCTCTGCCATGCTAGCACAGATCTAAAGGGTTTAGCCTTGTGTCTCTGCCATGCTAGCACAGATCTAAAGGGTTTAGCCTTGTGTCACTGCCATGCTAGCACAGATCTAAAGGGTTTAGCCTTGTGTCTCTGCCATGCTAGCACAGATCTAAAGGGTTTAGCCTTGTGTCTCTGCCATGCTAGCACACATCTAAAGGGTTAAGCCTTGTGCCATTTCCATGCTAGCACACATCTAAAGGGTTTAGCCTTGTGTCACTGCCATGCTAGCACAGATCTATAGGGTTTAGCCTTGTGTCTCTGCCATGCTAGCACACATCTAAAGGGTTTAGCCTTGTGTCACTGCCATGCTAGCACACATCTAAAGGGTTTAGCCTTGTGTCACTGCCATGCTAGCACACATCTAAAGGGTTTAGCCTTGTGTCACTGCCATGCTAGCACACATCTAAAGGGTTTAGCCTTGTGTCACTGCCATGCTAGCACAGATCTAAAGGGTTTAGCCTTGTGTGTCCCTCTATTCTAACACACACACGCGCACATGCACATGCACGCGCGCACGCACACACACACACACACATACACACACACACACACACACACACACACACACACACACACACACACACACACACACACATACACACACACACACACACTCTCTCTGAGAGGGGGAAAATAGCTTCGGGGTTGTTTCTCCCCCGCAATGTCTCCCTCTCGTCTGCTGAGCACCGATAACACACAGCAGCAAAGACACTTCATCTGCACCTGAAAGTGCCTGTGTGTGTTTCTCTCTCTCTCTCTGTGAGTGTGCGTGTTTCTGTGTGTTTGTGTTTGTGTGTCTCTGTGTGTGTTTCTCTCTCTCTCTCTGTGTGTCTGTGTGGTTGAGATAGGCTGCATGTCTCTGCAGTATAATGAGCCTCTTTCCTCCTCTCCACTCTCGCCTGGTGTTCTTTCTGGAAGGGAAAAGCACAACGGACGGCTGCCAGAGTGCAATCCCTGACACATTTAACTAGTTCTGCCTCTTACACAACACATGGGCACACACACACACACACACACACACACACACACACACACACACACACACACACACACACACACACACACACACACACACACACACACACACACACACACACATGCACGCGGGCACACACATCAGATGCACACATACACACAAATACACACACGCGCATACACGCTTACACACACACGCACACACAAACACACACAGACACAGTCTAACACACACACACACACACACACACTAATGGGATTGAATTTGGATCTGAAATGGCTGCGAGCTGAAATCAAATGTTGTCTCACAGGTACGTCTCATACGTCTGAAATCTCTTTCCATTTGGCCTGTAGCCAGACAGCAGGGTTACAACCTTCCTCTCTGCTAGACTCCACACGCCTTTGAGACAAATAAGTCATTTCAACAGGCGTATCCAGCCAGTCACCGTCCTTCATGATTTCATTGGTCTGAATGTTCCTGGACACTTGTTTTGAGAAGATATGTTTTCTTCTTAAAGGTTAGTCCTTGACAGGAGGTTAAACTAGTGCAGGTGATTGCAGGGGTTTTAGCTGAGATTGGCTGTGATGTCTTAGTGACATGGGTTGAGGGGATTATTTTCCCTTGAGCTGATCGATTCAGCTGTATCTTATTGCAAGTCTTTGTAAAAACTCACACAGTCTCTCTTCCACCAGCATTAGACTCATGGGCATTTGATATATGGAATTTGCCCAAAAATCTGGGTGAGTTTTGATTCCCATCGGTGGAGAAACCACAACTTTCTAAACATTTGGTTCCATGATTTTCATATTGTATGAAGAATATATGGTCTCAAAGTCCACATGATCTGTGTAGACTTGTGTGTGTCACACCACACTCACCTGGGTCATGATCACCCGGGAGAACATTTGACTGCATCACATTGAAATAACAAATGCTACACATCATCACTACCAGGGAAATGTTATTACTTTGTGTCTGCCTTTCTCTCTCAGAATTTGACCCAGGCGAGTGAGGCATGCTGTGTTGTGCTGTATCGTGCTGTGTTGTGCTGTGTCGTGTTGTGCTGTGCTGTGTTGTGTTGTGCTGTGCTGTATCGTGCTGTGTTGTGCTGTGACGTGCTGTGTTGTGCTGTGTCGTGTTGTGCTGTGCTGTGTTGTGTTGTGCTGTGCTGTGCTGTATCGTGCTGTGTTATGCTGTGTTGTGCTGTGTATGCTGTGTTGTGCTGTGACGTGCTGTGTTGTGCTGTGTCGTGTTGTGCTGTATCGTGCTGTGTTGTGCTGTGTCGTGTTGTGCTGTGCTGTGTTGTGTTGTGCTGTGCTGTATCGTGCTGTGTTGTGCTGTGTCGTGCTGTGTTGTGCTGTGTCGTGTTGTGCTGTGTTGTGTTGTGCTGTGCTGTGCTGTATCGTGCTGTGTCGTGCTGTGTTGTGCTGTGTCGTGTTGTGCTGTATCGTGCTGTGTTGTGCTGTGTCGTGTTGTGCTGTATCGTGCTGTGTCGTGCTGTGTTGTGCTGTGTCGTGCTGTGTTTTGCTGTGCTGTGTCGTGCTGTGTTTTGCTGTGTCGTGTTGTGCTGTATCGTGCTGTGTCGTGTCGTGTTGTGCTGAGCTGTGTCGTGTTGTGCTGTGCTGTGTCGTGTTGTGCTGTGCTGTGTCGTGTTGTGCTGTGCTGTGTCGTGTTGTGCTGAGCTGTGTCGTGCTGTGTCGTGCTGTGCTGTGTCGTGCTGTGTTGTGCTGTGCTGTATCGTGTCGTGTTGTGCTGTGTCGTGTTGTGCTGTGCTGTGTCGTGCTGTGTTGTGCTGTGCTGTATCGTGCTGTGTTGTGCTGTATCGTGTCGTGTTGTGCTGTATCGTGTTGTGCTGTATCGTGCTGTGTTGTGCTGTGTCGTGTTGTGTTGTGCTGTGCTGTATCGTGTTGTGTTGTGCTGTATCGTGTTGTGTTGTGCTGTGCTGTATCGTGTCGTGTTGTGCTGTGTCGTGTTGTGCTGTGCTGTGTCGTGTTGTGCTGTGCTGTGTCGTGTTGTGCTGTGCTGTGTCGTGTTGTGCTGTGCTGTGTCGTGTTGTGCTGTGCTGTGTCGTGTTGTGCTGTGCTGTGTCGTGCTGTGTCGTGCTGTGCTGTGTCGTGCTGTGTTGTGCTGTGCTGTATCGTGCTGTGTTGTGCTGTGTTGTGCTGTGCTGTATCGTGCTGTGTTGTGCTGTATCGTGCTGTGTTGTGCTGTGTCGTGTTGTGCTGTATCGTGCTGTGTTGTGCTGTGTCGTGTCGTGTTGTGCTGTGTCGTGTTGTGTCGTGTCGTGTTGTGCTGTGTCGTGCTGTGCTGTATCGTGCTGTGTTGTGCTGTGTTGTGTCGTGCTGTGTTGTGTTGTGCTGTGTTGTGCTGTGTCGTGCTGTGTTGTGTTGTGCTGTGTTGTGCTGTGCTGTGTTGTGTTGTGTTGTGTTGTGTTGTGCTGTGCTGTGCTGTGCTGTGTCGTGCTGTGTTTTGTTGTGTCGTGTTGTGCTGTGTTGTGCTGTGACGTGACGTGCACAAAAAAAGAGTGCATTTGTACAACTCCCCTATAGATACAGTACATACTTGGTTATGAAGCTAATCTGAAACATTTCCCCTCTGGACTCTATACAAGTTGGGGCAGCAGAGGATGCACACCATTCATAGTCATTATGAACAGCCAGGTCGCTCAAGATCCACTGTTAAATTCAACGTCCGTCCAGGTAAGCAGGAGGTCGGGAGAGGACTTCAAAACCAGCCACTAGGGGGCAACGGTGAGCGCTGTTACCATTAAGTAGGCTTTTGTTGACTGGGAAGACGGATGGGCGTAAGCAGCGAGCTCCGGCTCGGACGGTCACGTGGTCAATCCCAGTGGTAGATGCCCCTTATTAACTGTTAACTCCTCCTCCTCGAGGTTCCTGAGTGGTGCAGCAGTCTAAGGCACTGCATCTCAGTGCTAGAGGCATCACTACAGACAGCCTGGTTCGAATCCAGGCTGTATCACAACCGGCCGTGATTGGGAGTCCCATAGGGCGGCGCACAATTGGCCCAGCGTTGTCCAGGTTTGGCCGGTGTAGGCCGTCATTCTAAATAAGAATTTGTTCTTAACCGACGTGTCTATTTAAATAAAGGTTAAGTAAAAAAAGAAATATGAACCTCTCAGTTCATAGAATACACTGTGGAAAGTCATACTTGCACATGTGCTGTTTCTCTATGCGTGGGTATGTGTGACGTCTTGAAATATGTGTGATATATTTAAATATAGGCATGTTCATCCTCATTACCATATCTGTGAATCTGTGAATGTGTGATTCACAAAAATCTATATGAACTCTATCACAGCGCTCTCACTTTCTCAATGGAGCGCTGTATTGACATCGTCATCAGACAGTTTCCCATGTTTTACTATACATACTGTACAGTCCTTCCTTGTGTCAAAATATGCACACACATCTAAGTCTATCTGCTAGCCTGATGATATTATCAATGAACTACCTTTCCCCCATCCTGCTAACTCTGAATTCAGGTGAAAATATGAATGGGTAGATGTGACAGAGCTCACATCAGGAGCAGAACAGCGATGGACATTGACGTGTGATAATCAACCCATGCATTTAGAATGACATGTGGAATCCTCCAAGCAGGACAACCTGGGAACTTTGGGGAAGTTAGTTTTCTGTTACATTAACATGGTACTCAACAGGTTAGAAATGAACCTTAACTACATCAAGATACAATTATTTTACTTAAAACTGCATTGTTGGTAAAGGGCTTGTAAGTAAGCATTTCACTGTAAGGTCTACTACACCTGTTGTATTCAGCATTTCACGGTGAGGTCTACACCTGTTGTATTCAGCATCTCACTGTAAGGTCTACTACACCTGTTGTATTCAGCATTTCACGGTGAGGTCTACTACACCTGTTGTATTCAGCATTTCACGGTGAGGTCTACACCTGTTGTATTCAGCATCTCACTGTAAGGTCTACTACACCTGTTGTATTCAGCATTTCACGGTGAGGTCTACTACACCTGTTGTATTCAGCATTTCACGGTGAGGTCTACTACACCTGTTGTATTCAGCATTTCACTGTAAGGTCTACTACACCTGTTGTATTCAGCATTTCACGGTGAGGTCTACACCTGTTGTATTCAGCATTTCACGGTGAGGTCTACACCTGTTGTATTCAGCATTTCACGGTGAGGTCTACATCTGCTGTATTCAGCATTTCACGGTGAGGTCTACACCTGTTGTATTCAGCATTTCACTGTGAGGTCTACACCTGTTGTATTCAGCATTTCACGGTGAGGTCTACACCTGTTGTATTCAGCATTTCACTGTGAGGTCTACACCTGTTGTATTCAGCATTTCACGGTGAGGTCTACACCTGTTGTATTCAGCATTTCACGGTGAGGTCTACACCTGTTGTATTCAGCATTTCACGGTGAGGTCTACTACACCTGTTGTATTCAGCATTTCACGGTGAGGTCTACTACACCTGTTGTATTCAGCATTTCACGGTGAGGTCTACACCTGTTGTATTCAGCATCTCACTGTAAGGTCTACTACACCTGTTGTATTCAGCATTTCACTGTGAGGTCTACACCTGTTGTATTCAGCATCTCACTGTAAGGTCTACTACACCTGTTGTATTCAGCATCTCACTGTAAGGTCTACTACACCTGTTGTATTCAGCATTTCACTGTGAGGTCTACACCTGTTGTATTCAGCATCTCACTGTAAGGTCTACACCTGTTGTATTCAGCATCTCACGGTGAGGTCTACACCTGTTGTATTCAGCATCTCACTGTAAGGTCTACTACACCTGTTGTATTCAGCATTTCACGGTGAGGTCTACTCCTGTTGTATTCAGCATTTCACGGTGAGGTCTACACCTGTTGTATTCAGCATCTCACTGTAAGGTCTACTACACCTGTTGTATTCAGCATTTCACGGTGAGGTCTACACCTGTTGTATTCAGCATTTCACGGTGAGGTCTACTACACCTGTTGTATTCAGCATTTCACTGTGAGGTCTACACCTGTTGTATTCAGCATTTCACGGTGAGGTCTACACCTGTTGTATTCAGTATCTCACTGTAAGGTCTACTACACCTGTTGTATTCAGCATTTCACGGTGAGGTCTACACCTGTTGTATTCAGCATTTCACGGTGAGGTCTACTACACCTGTTGTATTCAGCATTTCACGGTGAGGTCTACACCTGCTGTATTCAGCATTTCACTGTGAGGTCTACACCTGTTGTATTCAGCATTTCACGGTGAGGTCTACACCTGTTGTATTCAGCATTTCACGGTGAGGTCTACACCTGTTGTATTCAGCATTTCACGGTGAGGTCTACTACACCTGTTGTATTCAGCATTTCACGGTGAGGTCTACTACACCTGTTGTATTCAGCATTTCACGGTGAGGTCTACACCTGTTGTATTCAGCATCTCACTGTAAGGTCTACTACACCTGTTGTATTCAGCATTTCACTGTGAGGTCTACACCTGTTGTATTCAGCATCTCACTGTAAGGTCTACTACACCTGTTGTATTCAGCATCTCACTGTAAGGTCTACTACACCTGTTGTATTCAGCATTTCACTGTGAGGTCTACACCTGTTGTATTCAGCATCTCACTGTAAGGTCTACACCTGTTGTATTCAGCATCTCACGGTGAGGTCTACACCTGTTGTATTCAGCATCTCACTGTAAGGTCTACTACACCTGTTGTATTCAGCATTTCACGGTGAGGTCTACTCCTGTTGTATTCAGCATTTCACGGTGAGGTCTACACCTGTTGTATTCAGCATCTCACTGTAAGGTCTACTACACCTGTTGTATTCAGCATTTCACGGTGAGGTCTACACCTGTTGTATTCAGCATTTCACGGTGAGGTCTACTACACCTGTTGTATTCAGCATTTCACGGTGAGGTCTACACCTGTTGTATTCAGCATTTCACGGTGAGGTCTACACCTGTTGTATTCAGTATCTCACTGTAAGGTCTACTACACCTGTTGTATTCAGCATTTCACGGTGAGGTCTACACCTGTTGTATTCAGCATTTCACGGTGAGGTCTACTACACCTGTTGTATTCAGCATTTCACGGTGAGGTCTACATCTGTTGTATTCAGCATTTCACGGTGAGGTCTACACCTGTTGTATTCAGCATTTCACGGTGAGGTCTACATCTGTTGTATTCAGCATTTCACGGTGAGGTCTACACCTGTTGTATTCAGCATTTCACTGTAAGGTCTACTACACCTGTTGTATTCAGCATTTCACTGTGAGGTCTACACCTGTTGTATTCAGCATCTCACTGTAAGGTCTACTACACCTGTTGTATTCAGCATTTCACGGTGAGGTCTACTACACCTGTTGTATTCAGCATTTCACGGTGAGGTCTACACCTGTTGTATTCAGCATCTCACTGTAAGGTCTACTACACCTGTTGTATTCAGCATTTCACGGTGAGGTCTACACCTGTTGTATTCAGCATTTCACGGTGAGGTCTACACCTGTTGTATTCAGCATTTCACTGTGAGGTCTACACCTGTTGTATTCAGCATTTCACGGTGAGGTCTACACCTGTTGTATTCAGCATTTCACTGTGAGGTCTACACCTGTTGTATTCAGCATCTCACTGTAAGGTCTACTACACCTGTTGTATTCAGCATTTCACTGTAAGGTCTACACCTGTTGTATTCAGCATTTTATGGTGAGGTCTACTACACCTGTTGTATTCAGCATTTCACGGTGAGGTCTACACCTGTTGTATTCAGCATTTCACGGTGAGGTCTACACCTGTTGTATTCAGCATTTCACGGTGAGGTCTACATCTGTTGTATTCAGCATTTCACGGTGAGGTCTACACCTGTTGTATTCAGCATTTCACGGTGAGGTCTACACCTGTTGTATTCAGCATTTCACTGTGAGGTCTACACCTGTTGTATTCAGCATTTCACTGTGAGGTCTACACCTGTTGTATTCAGCATCTCACTGTAAGGTCTACTACACCTGTTATATTCAGCATTTCACGGTGAGGTCTACACCTGTTGTATTCAGCATTTCACGGTGAGGTCTACACCTGTTGTATTCAGCATTTCACTGTGAGGTCTACACCTGTTGTATTCAGCATTTCACGGTGAGGTCTACACCTGTTGTATTCAGCATTTCACTGTGAGTTCTACACCTGTTGTATTCAGCATCTCAATGTAAGGTCTACTACACCTGTTGTATTCAGCATTTCACGGTGAGGTCTACTACACCTGTTGTATTCAGCATTTCACGGTGAGGTCTACTACACCTGTTGTATTCAGCATTTCACTGTAAGGTCTACACCTGTTGTATTCAGCATTTCACGGTGAGGTCTACTACACCTGTTGTATTCAGCACTTCACGGTGAGGTCTTCACCTGTTGTATTCAGCATTTCACGGTGAGGTCTACACCTGTTGTATTCAGCATTTCACGGTGAGGTCTACATCTGTTGTATTCAGCATTTCACGGTGAGGTCTACACCTGTTGTATTCAGCATTTCACTGTGAGGTCTACACCTGTTGTATTCAGCATTTCACTGTGAGGTCTACACCTGTTGTATTCAGCATTTCACTGTGAGGTCTACACCTGTTGTATTCAGCATTTCACGGTGAGGTCTACACCTGTTGTATTCAGCATTTCACGGTGAGGTCTACACCTGTTGTATTCAGCATTTCACGGTGAGGTCTACTACACCTGTTGTATTCAGCATTTCACTGTGAGGTCTACTACACCTGTTGTATTCAGCATTTCACTGTGAGGTCTACACCTGTTGTATTCAGCATCTCACTGTAAGGTCAACTACACCTGTTGTATTCAGCATTTCACTGTGAGGTCTACACCTGTTGTATTCATCATCTCACTGTAAGGTCTACTACACCTGTTGTATTCAGCATCTCACGGTGAGGTCTACACCTGTTGTATTCAGCATCTCACTGTAAGGTCTACTACACCTGTTGTATTCAGCATTTCACGGTGAGGTCTACACCTGTTGTATTCAGCATTTCACGGTGAGGTCTACACCTGTTGTATTCAGCATCTCACTGTAAGGTCTACTACACCTGTTGTATACAGCATTTCACTGTGAAGTCTACACCTGTTGTATTCAGCATTTCACTGTGAGGTCTACTACACCTGTTGTATTCAGCATCTCACTGTAAGGTCTACTACACCTGTTGTATTCAGCATTTCACTGTGAGGTCTACACCTGTTGTATTCAGCATCTCACTGTAAGGTCTACACCTGTTGTATTCAGCATCTCACTGTAAGGTCTACTACACCTGTTGTATTCAGCATTTCACGGTGAGGTCTACACCTGTTGTATTCAGCATTTCACGGTGAGGTCTACACCTGTTGTATTCAGCATTTCACGGTGAGGTCTACACCTGTTGTATTCAGCATTTCACTGTAAGGTCTACTACACCTGTTGTATTCAGCATTTCACGGTGAGGTCTACACCTGTTGTATTCAGCATTTCACGGTGAGGTCTACTACACCTGTTGTATTCAGCATTTCACGGTGAGGTCTACACCTGTTGTATTCAGCATTTCACGGTGAGGTCTACACCTGTTGTATTCAGCATTTCACGGTGAGGTCTACATCTGTTGTATTCAGCATTTCACGGTGAGGTCTACACCTGTTGTATTCAGCATTTCACTGTGAGGTCTACACTTGTTGTATTCAGCATTTCACTGTAAGGTCTACTACACCTGTTGTATTCAGCATTTCACTGTGAGGTCTACACCTGTTGTATTCAGCATCTCACTGTAAGGTCTACTACACCTGTTGTATTCAGCATTTCACGGTGAGGTCTACACCTGTTGTATTCAGCATTTCACGGTGAGGTCTACACCTGTTGTATTCAGCATCTCACTGTAAGGTCTACTACACCTGTTGTATACAGCATTTCACTGTGAAGTCTACACCTGTTGTATTCAGCATTTCACTGTGAGGTCTACTACACCTGTTGTATTCAGCATCTCACTGTAAGGTCTACTACACCTGTTGTATTCAGCATTTCACTGTGAGGTCTACACCTGTTGTATTCAGCATCTCACTGTAAGGTCTACACCTGTTGTATTCAGCATCTCACTGTAAGGTCTACTACACCTGTTGTATTCAGCATTTCACGGTGAGGTCTACACCTGTTGTATTCAGCATTTCACGGTGAGGTCTACACCTGTTGTATTCAGCATTTCACGGTGAGGTCTACACCTGTTGTATTCAGCATCTCACTGTAAGGTCTACTACACCTGTTGTATTCAGCATTTCACGGTGAGGTCTACACCTGTTGTATTCAGCATTTCACAGTGAGGTCTACTACACCTGTTGTATTCAGCATTTCACGGTGAGGTCTACACCTGTTGTATTCAGCATTTCACGGTGAGGTCTACACCTGTTGTATTCAGCATTTCACGGTGAGGTCTACATCTGTTGTATTCAGCATTTCACGGTGAGGTCTACACCTGTTGTATTCAGCATTTCACTGTGAGGTCTACACTTGTTGTATTCAGCATTTCACTGTAAGGTCTACTACACCTGTTGTATTCAGCATTTCACTGTGAGGTCTACACCTGTTGTATTCAGCATCTCACTGTAAGGTCTACTACACCTGTTGTATTCAGCATTTCACGGTGAGGTCTACTACACCTGTTGTATTCAGCATTTCACGATGAGGTCTACACCTGTTGTATTCAGCATCTCACTGTAAGGTCTACTACACCTGTTGTATTCAGCATTTCACGGTGAGGTCTACACCTGTTGTATTCAGCATTTCACGGTGAGGTCTACACCTGTTGTATTCAGCATTTCACTGTGAGGTCTACACCTGTTGTATTCAGCATCTCACTGTAAGTTCTACTACACCTGTTGTATTCAGCATTTCACGGTGAGGTCTACTACACTTGTTGAATTCAGCATTTCACTGTAAGGTCTACTACACCTGTTGTATTCAGCATTTCACTGTGAGGTCTACACCTGTTGTATTCAGCATCTCACTGTAAGGTCTACTACACCTGTTGTATTCTGCATTTCACGGTGAGGTCTACTACACCTGTTGTATTCAGCATTTCACGGTGAGGTCTACACCTGTTGTATTCAGCATCTCACTGTAAGGTCTACTACACCTGTTGTATTCAGCATTTCACGGTGAGGTCTACACCTGTTGTATTCAGCATTTCACGGTGAGGTCTACACCTGTTGTATTCAGCATTTCACTGTGAGGTCTACACCTGTTGTATTCAGCATCTCACTGTAAGTTCTACTACACCTGTTGTAGTCAGCATTTCACGGTGAGGTCTACTACACCTGTTGTATTCAGCATTTCACGCTGAGGTCTACACCTGTTGTATTCAGCATCTCACTGTAAGGTCTACTACACCTGTTGTATTCAGCATTTCACGGTGAGGTCTACTACACCTGTTGTATTCAGCATTTCACGGTGAGGTCTACACCTGTTGTATTCAGCATCTCACTGTAAGGTCTACTACACCTGTTGTATTCAGCATTTCACGGTGAGGTCTACTACACCTGTTGTATTCAGCATTTCACGGTGAGGTCTACACCTGTTGTATTCAGCATTTCACGGTGAGGTCTACTACACCTGTTGTATTCAGCATCTCACTGTAAGGTCTACTACACCTGTTATATTCAGCATTTCACGGTGAGGTCTACACCTGTTGTATTCAGCATTTCACGGTGAGGTCTACTACACCTGTTGTATTCAGCATTTCACGGTGAGGTCTACACCTGTTGTATTCAGCATCTCACTGTAAGGTCTACTACACCTGTTGTATTCAGCATTTCACGGTGAGGTCTACACCTGTTGTATTCAGCATCTCACTGTAAGGTCTACTACACCTGTTGTATTCAGCATTTCACGGTGAGGTCTACACCTGTTGTATTCAGCATCTCAGCTGTAAGGTCTACTACCCTGTTGTATTCAGCAATTTCACGGTGAGGTCTACTACACCTGTTGTATCAGCATCTCACCTGTAAGTCTACACCCTGTTGTATTCAGCAGTCTCACTGTGAGGTCTACTACACCTGTTGTATTCAGCAATTTCACGGTGAGGTCTACACACTGTTGTATTCAGCATTTCACGGTGAAGGTCTACACCCTGTTGTATTCAGCATTTCACTGTGAGGTCTACTACACTGTTGTATTCAGCATTTCACGGTGTAGGTCTACTACCCTGTTGTATTCAGCAATTTCACGGTGAGGTCTACTACACCTGTTGTATTCAGCATTTCACGGTGAGGTCTACTACACCTGTTGTATTCAGCATCTCACGGTAAGGTCTACTACACCTGTTGTATTCAGCATTTCACGGTGAGGTCTACACCTTGTTGTATTCAAGGCATTTGCAGCGTGAGGTCTACACCTGTTGTATTCAGCAATCTCCACTGTAAGGTCTACTACACCTGTTGTATTCAGCATTTCACGGTGAGGTCTACTACCTGTTGTATTCAGCATTTTCACGGTGAGGTCTACACCTGTTGTATTCGGCATTTCACGTGAGGTCTACTAACACCTGTTGTATTCAGCATTCACGTGAGGTCTACACCTGTTTTATTCACATTTCACGGTGAGGTCTACACCTGTTGTATTCAGCATTTCACGGTGAGGTCTACACCTGTTGTATTCAGCATTCACGGTGAGGTCTACACCTGTTGTATTCAGCATTTCACTGTAAGGTCTACTACACCTGTTGTATTCAGCATTTCACGGTGAGGTCTACACTGTTTATTCAGCATTCACGGTAGTCACCTGTTGTATTCAGCATTTCACGGTGAGGTCTACTACACCTGTTGTATTCAGCATTTCACTGTGAGGTCTACACCTGTTGTATTCAGCA
>NW_024058655.1:0-10000 GCF_016432855.1 Salvelinus namaycush
ATATCTACCTCTCTGTTTTTACATAGATGACTGTGTGGTACCAGTAAAACATGATATCTATCTCTCTGTTTTTACATAGATGACTGTGTGGTACCAGTAAAACATGATATCTATCTCTCTGTTTTTACATAGATGACTGTGTGGTACCAGTAAAACATGATATCTATCTCTCTGTTTTTACATAGATGACTGGGTGGTACCAGTAAAACATGATATCTACCTCTCTGTTTTTACATAGATGACTGTGTGGTACCAGTAAAACATGATATCTATCTCTGTTTTTACATAGATGACTGTGTGGTACCAGTAAAACATGATATCTATCTCTCTGTTTTTACATAGATGACTGTGTGGTACCAGTAAAACATGATATCTATCTCTCTGTTTTTACATAGATGACTGTGTGGTACCAGTAAAACATGATATCTATCTCTCTGTTTTTACATAGATGACTGTGTGGTACCAGTAAAACATGATATCTATCTCTCTGTTTTTACATAGATGACTGTGTGGTACCAGTAAAACATGATATCTATCTCTGTTTTTACATAGATGACTGTGTGGTACCAGTAAAACATGATATCTACCTCTCTGTTTTTTACATAGATGACTGTGTGGTACCAGTAAAACATGATATCTATCTCTCTGTTTTTACATAGATGACTGTGTGGTACCAGTATAACATGATATCTACCTCTCTGTGTTTACATAGATGACTGGGTGGTACCAGTAAAACATGATATCTATCTCTCTGTTTTTACATAGATGACTGTGTGGTACCAGTAAAACATGATATCTATCTCTCTGTTTTTACATAGATGACTGTGTGGTACCAGTAAAACATGATATCTACCTCTCTGTTTTTACATAGATGACTGTGTGGTACCAGTAAAACATGATATCTATCTCTCTGTTTTTACATAGATGACTGTGTGGTACCAGTAAAACATGATATCTATCTCTCTGTTTTTACATAGATGACTGTGTGGTACCAGTATAACATGATATCTACCTCTCTGTGTTTACATAGATGACTGTGTGGTACCAGTAAAACATGATATCTACCTCTCTGTTTTTACATAGATGACTGTGTGGTACCAGTAAAACATGATATCTATCTCTGTTTTTACATAGATGACTGTGTGGTACCAGTAAAACATGATATCTACCTCTCTGTTTTTACATAGATGACTGTGTGGTACCAGTAAAACATGATATCTACCTCTCTGTTTTTACATAGATGACTGTGTGGTACCAGTAAAACATGATATCTATCTCTCTGTGTTTACATAGATGACTGTGTGGTACCAGTAAAACATGATATCTACCTCTCTGTTTTTACATAGATGACTGTGTGGTACCAGTAAAACATGATATCTACCTCTCTGTTTTACATAGATGACTGTGTGGTACCAGTAAAACATGATATCTATCTCTCTGTTTTTACATAGATGACTGTGTGGTACCAGTAAAACATGATATCTATCTCTCTGTTTTTACATAGATGACTGTGTGGTACCAGTAAAACATGATATCTACCTCTCTGTTTTTACATAGATGACTGTGTGGTACCAGTAAAACATGATATCTATCTCTCTGTTTTTACATAGATGACTGTGTGGTACCAGTATAACATGATATCTACCTCTCTGTGTTTACATAGATGACTGGGTGGTACCAGTAAAACATGATATCTATCTCTCTGTTTTTACATAGATGACTGTGTGGTACCAGTAAAACATGATATCTATCTCTCTGTTTTTACATAGATGACTGTGTGGTACCAGTAAAACATGATATCTACCTCTCTGTTTTTACATAGATGACTGTGTGGTACCAGTAAAACATGATATCTATCTCTCTGTTTTTACATAGATGACTGTGTGGTACCAGTAAAACATGATATCTATCTCTCTGTTTTTACATAGATGACTGTGTGGTACCAGTAAAACATGATATCTATCTCTGTTTTTACATAGATGACTGTGTGGTACCAGTAAAACATGATATCTATCTCTCTGTGTTTACATAGATGACTGTGTGGTACCAGTAAAACATGATATCTACCTCTCTGTTTTTACATAGATGACTGTGTGGTACCAGTAAAACATGATATCTACCTCTCTGTTTTTACATAGATGACTGTGTGGTACCAGTAAAACATGATATCTACCTCTCTGTTTTTACATAGATGACTGTGTGGTACCAGTAAAACATGATATCTATCTCTCTGTTTTTACATAGATGACTGTGTGGTACCAGTAAAACATGATATCTATCTCTCTGTTTTTACATAGATGACTGTGTGGTACCAGTAAAACATGATATCTATCTCTCTGTTTTTACATAGATGACTGTGTGGTACCAGTAAAACATGATATCTATCTCTCTGTTTTTACATAGATGACTGTGTGGTACCAGTAAAACATGATATCTATCTCTGTTTTTACATAGATGACTGTGTGGTACCAGTAAAACATGATATCTACCTCTCTGTTTTTACATAGATGACTGTGTGGTACCAGTAAAACATGATATCTATCTCTCTGTTTTTACATAGATGACTGTGTGGTACCAGTATAACATGATATCTACCTCTCTGTGTTCACATAGATGACTGGGTGGTACCAGTAAAACATGATATCTATCTCTCTGTTTTTACATAGATGACTGTGTGGTACCAGTAAAACATGATATCTATCTCTCTGTTTTTACATAGATGACTGTGTGGTACCTTTAAAACATGATATCTACCTCTCTGTTTTTACATAGATGACTGTGTGGTACCAGTAAAACATGATATCTATCGCTCTGTTTTTACATAGATGACTGTGTGGTACCAGTAAAACATGATATCTATCTCTGTGTTTACATAGATGACTGTGTGGTACCAGTAAAACATGATATCTATCTCTGTGTTTACATAGATGACTGTGTGGTACCAGTATAACATGATATCTACCTCTCTGTGTTTACATAGATGACTGTGTGGTACCAGTAAAACATGATATCTATCTCTCTGTTTTTACATAGATGACTGTGTGGTACCAGTAAAACATGATATCTATCTCTCTGTTTTTACATAGATGACTGTGTGGTACCAGTATAACATGATATCTACCTCTCTGTGTTTACATAGATGACTGTGTGGTACCAGTAAAACATGATATCTACCTCTCTGTTTTTACATAGATGACTGTGTGGTACCAGTAAAACATGATATCTATCTCTGTTTTTACATAGATGACTGTGTGGTACCAGTAAAACATGATATCTATCTCTCTGTGTTTACATAGATGACTGTGTGGTACCAGTAAAACATGATATCTACCTCTCTGTTTTTACATAGATGACTGTGTGGTACCAGTAAAACATGATATCTACCTCTCTGTGTTTACATAGATGACTGTGTGGTACCAGTAAAACATGATATCTACCTCTCTGTTTTTACATAGATGACTGTGTGGTACCAGTAAAACATGATATCTATCTCTGTTTTTACCTAGATGACTGTGTTGTACCAGTAAAACATGATATCTATCTCTCTGTGTTTACATAGATGACTGTGTGGTACCAGTAAAACATGATATCAACCTCTCTGTTTTTACATAGATGACTGTGTGGTACCAGTAAAACATGATATCTACCTCTCTGTTTTTACATAGATGACTGTGTGGTACCAGTAAAACATGATATCTACCTCTCTGTTTTTACATAGATGACTGTGTGGTACCAGTAAAACATGATATCTATCTCTCTGTTTTTACATAGATGACTGTGTGGTACCAGTAAAACATGATATCTATCTCTCTGTTTTTACATAGATGACTGTGTGGTACCAGTAAAACATGATATCTACCTCTCTGTTTTTACATAGATGACTGTGTGGTACCAGTAAAACATGATATCTATCTCTCTGTTTTTACATAGATGACTGTGTGGTACCAGTATAACATGATATCTACCTCTCTGTGTTTACATAGATGACTGGGTGGTACCAGTAAAACATGATATTTATCTCTCTGTTTTTACATAGATGACTGTGTGGTACCAGTAAAACATGATATCTATCTCTCTGTTTTTACATAGATGACTGTGTGGTACCAGTAAAACATGATATCTACCTCTCTGTTTTTACATAGATGACTGTGTGGTACCAGTAAAACATGATATCTATCTCTCTGTTTTTACATAGATGACTGTGTGGTACCAGTAAAACATGATATCTATCTCTCTGTTTTTACATAGATGACTGTGTGGTACCAGTAAAACATGATATCTATCTCTCTGTTTTTACATAGATGACTGGGTGGTACCAGTAAAACATGATATCTACCTCTCTGTTTTTACATAGATGACTGTGTGGTACCAGTAAAACATGATATCTATCTCTGTTTTTACATAGATGACTGTGTGGTACCAGTAAAACATGATATCTATCTCTCTGTTTTTACATAGATGACTGTGTGGTACCAGTAAAACATGATATCTATCTCTCTGTGTTTACATAGATGACTGTGTGGTACCAGTAAAACATGATATCTACCTCTCTGTTTTTACATAGATGACTGTGTGGTACCAGTAAAACATGATATCTACCTCTCTGTTTTTACATAGATGACTGTGTGGTACCAGTAAAACATGATATCTATCTCTCTGTTTTTACATAGATGACTGTGTGGTACCAGTAAAACATGATATCTATCTCTCTGTGTTTACATAGATGACTGTGTGGTACCAGTAAAACATGATATCTACCTCTCTGTTTTTACATAGATGACTGTGTGGTACCAGTAAAACATGATATCTATCTCTCTGTTTTTACATAGATGACTGTGTGGTACCAGTAAAACATGATATCTACCTCTCTGTGTTTACATAGATGACTGTGTGGTACCAGTAAAACATGATATCCATCTCTCTGTTTTTACATAGATGACTGTGTGGTACCAGTAAAACATGATATCTATCTCTCTGTGTTTACATAGATGACTGGGTGGTACCAGTAAAACATGATATCTATCTCTCTGTTTTTACATAGATGACTGTGTGGTACCAGTAAAACATGATATCTATCTCTCTGTTTTTACATAGATGACTGTGTGGTACCAGTAAAACATGATATCTACCTCTCTGTTTTTACATAGATGACTGTGTGGTACCAGTAAAACATGATATCTATCTCTCTGTTTTTACATAGATGACTGTGTGGTACCAGTAAAACATGATATCTATCTCTCTGTTTTTACATAGATGACTGTGTGGTACCAGTAAAACATGATATCTATCTCTCTGTTTTTACATAGATGACTGGGTGGTACCAGTAAAACATGATATCTACCTCTCTGTTTTTACATAGATGACTGTGTGGTACCAGTAAAACATGATATCTATCTCTGTTTTTACATAGATGACTGTGTGGTACCAGTAAAACATGATATCTATCTCTCTGTTTTTACATAGATGACTGTGTGGTACCAGTAAAACATGATATCTATCTCTCTGTTTTTACATAGATGACTGTGTGGTACCAGTATAACATGATATCTACCTCTCTGTGTTTACATAGATGACTGTGTGGTACCAGTAAAACATGATATCTACCTCTCTGTTTTTACATAGATGACTGTGTGGTACCAGTAAAACATGATATCTATCTCTGTTTTTACATAGATGACTGTGTGGTACCAGTAAAACATGATATCTATCTCTCTGTTTTTACATAGATGACTGTGTGGTACCAGTAAAACATGATATCTATCTCTCTGTGTTTACATAGATGACTGTGTGGTACCAGTAAAACATGATATCTACCTCTCTGTTTTTACATAGATGACTGTGTGGTACCAGTAAAACATGATATCTACCTCTCTGTTTTTACATAGATGACTGTGTGGTACCAGTAAAACATGATATCTATCTCTCTGTTTTTACATAGATGACTGTGTGGTACCAGTAAAACATGATATCTATCTCTCTGTGTTTACATAGATGACTGTGTGGTACCAGTAAAACATGATATCTACCTCTCTGTTTTTACATAGATGACTGTGTGGTACCAGTAAAACATGATATCTATCTCTCTGTTTTTACATAGATGACTGTGTGGTACCAGTAAAACATGATATCTACCTCTCTGTGTTTACATAGATGACTGTGTGGTACCAGTAAAACATGATATCCATCTCTCTGTTTTTACATAGATGACTGTGTGGTACCAGTAAAACATGATATCTATCTCTCTGTTTTTACATAGATGACTGTGTGGTACCAGTAAAACATGATATCCATCCATTTACATACATGACTCTTCATTTCGGCATAGATTTCTGTTCCATTTTTCATCACATTACTAACAATCCACGGTGAATTGATTGTAGTTGTGCAACAGCAGTCTACATGCAGTTGTGTGTTTCAGTGTGTGTGTGTGTGTGTTTATGTGTGTGTGTGTGTTTGTGTTAGTGATAAATTGATAGCATAATCAGCCCAAAGCTGTTCTTGAGTCTCCTACATTATCGCATATATTACCTTACACAACGTGTGTATTAGTGAGTGTGCATGTGTGTGTGTGTGTTGAGGGTTAAGCCTGTGGGTTATTGAGTTTGCTGGAAGGTGATGGTGGGTCCTTACGATCACGACCACTCTACTAATCTAATTAATGCTCACTCAGAGGAGAGGAGAGGGGGGAGGAGAGGAGGAGAGGAGAGGGGGAGGAGAAGAAAGGGGGAGGAGAGGGAAAGAGAGGATTATTTTTTGGGTATGGGTTAAGGGGCCTGACAGAGGGGCGGGGGGGGGGGGGACTGGGAGAGTGTTGAGGGGAAGGGATGAGTGTGTGTGTGTGTTTGTTCCTCTGACCTCCACTGCTAGAGATGTTGTGAGTTACGGGCTGTGGTGTGTGAGAGCTCTGTCAAAGACAGTATCTGGGGTGTGTGTGTGCATGCCTATGTTTGTGTGTGTAAGTGTGTTTGTGCGTCCATGTGTGCATGTGTGTGTGTACATGAGTGTGTGCGTGCGGCGTACGCGTGTTTGTGCATGCCTATGTGTGTGTGTGACAGGGCTAATTCCATTAGTGAGCTGTAGTGGTAGAGTGGCTGTAGGAGATGATCTGAGATTGACAGGTCTGCTGCAGTAATGTATTAGTTCTCCTACATCAGTCAGTTACACTGCTTCATATCTCTGCTGCCTCACATTAAACACACACACTTTCATTAGAGGGTGTGTGTGTGTGTGTGTGTGTGTGTGTGTGTGTGTGTGTGTGTGTGTGTGTGTGTGTGTGTGTATGTGTGTGTGTGTGTGTGTGTGTGTTGTTATCTCTGCAATACTCACACACAGCTGCACCTCATTAAATACATTCCATAAGTGCGAGGCTCACTATATTTTGGAAGCATCCCCTCAACCATTTCAGATATTTGTTCTAGACCACCAGCAGCACAACTGGTCTAATCCAACTGGTCTAATCCAACTGGTCTAATCCAACTGGTCTAATCCAACTGGTCTAATCCAACTGGTTTAATCCAACTGGTCTAATCCAACTGGTCAAGTGCTTGATGGTTAGTTGATCAGTTGAATCAGGTGTGTTAGTGTTGGACTAGTTTCTAATATGTGGAACGACTGACGCTCCTCAAGGACCTGGTTGAGAAACTGTATCAATCAGTCCATCAAATGAGCTTTTACAGGAAGCCAGCCTGGACCCCAAAGAGCATTGTGCACTGAAGAAACACAACGGATAGACAGGCAGACGGACGGATGGATGGACAGACAAACGGACGGATGAGGTAGTGACCTTTAGGTAGTGAATGCCCCTGATCCTGTGAGGTGGGAAACCCCGCTGGTCGGCACAGACAGATAAAGGAAACTGGCTTGGCGGGGGGCTCTGAAAGGGCACGCAATGTCAATACAGGAAGAGGTAGGGCCTTCACAACACCCAGTGGCCTGCTGGGAAGAATGTATAGACCCACAGGGATGTCCTTTAGTTGGACCACTACATAACATGGGACATACAGAATGTCCTTAATGTCCTCTGGTTACAGTTTACTTGAAGGTGGCATATCGACTCAACTCATTCCTACACATTCTATATATACTGTCTAGGAGATGGTCTTAAGTCAAGCAGACAGAGTAGGTATCTCTCTCCTCTATATGAGTTGGGCCAGTAACCGAATGGTCGCTGGTTCAAATACCCGAGCCGGTGAAGAAAATCTGTTGATGTGCCCTTGAGCAAGGCACTTAACCAATTTGCTCCAGTGGCGCCGTACTACTACGGGTGACCCTGTAACACAAAACATTTCACTGAACCTATCCGTTCTATGTGACAAAAAAACATATTTTATTATATATACCGAGTATACAAAACATATTTTATTATATTTACCGAGTATACAAAACACATTTTATTATATATACCGAGTATACAAAACACATTTTATTATATATACCGAGTATGCAAAACATATATTATTATATATACCGAGTATACAAAACATATTTTATTATATATACCGAGTATACAAAACAGATTTTATTATATATACCGAGTATACAAAACATATTTTATTATATATACCGAGTATACAAAACATTAGGAACACCTTCCTAACATTGGGTTGCCCCCCTCCCCCCCTCAGAACAGCCTCAATTCATCTGGGCATGGACTCTACAAGGTGTCAAAAGCTTCCACAGGGATTCTGGCTCATGTCGACTCCAATGCTTCCCACAGTTGTGTCAAGTTGGCTGGATATCCTTTGGGTGGTGGACCATTCTTAATACACATGGGAAAAAGTGTTGCAGTTCTTGACACAAACCGGTGTGCCTGCCCCATACTGCCATACCCTGTTCAAAGGCACTTAAGTCTTTTGTCTTGCCCATTCACTCTCTAAATGGCATACATACACAATCCATGTCTCAATTGTCTCAAGGCTTAAAATTCCATCTTTAACCTGTCTCCTCCCCTTCTTCTACGCTGAATGAAGTGGATTTAACAAGTGACATCAATAAGGGATCATAGCTTTTACCTGGATTAACCTGGTCAGTCTATGTCATGGAAAGAGCAGGTGTTCCTAATGTTTTGTACACTCCGTATATACAGTTGAAGTCAGAAGTTTACGTACACCTTAGCCAAATACATTTAAACTCAGTTTTTTACAATTCCTGAAATTTAATCCTAGTAAAAATTCCCTGTCTTAGGTCAGTTAGGATCACCACTTTGTTTTAAGACTATTTAATGTCAGAATAATAGTAGAGAGAATGATTTATTTCAGCTTTTATTTCTTTCATCACATTCCCAGTGGGTCAGAAGTTTACATACACTCAATTAGTATTTGGTAGCATTGCCTTTAAATTGTTTAACTTGGGTCAAACGTTTCGGGTAGCCTTCCACAAGCTTCCCACAATAAGTTGGGTGAATTTTGGCCCATTCCTCCTGACAGAGCTGGTGTAACTGATTCAGGTTTGTAGGCCTCCTTGCTCACACATGCTTTTTCAGTTCTGCCGACACATTTGCTATAGGATTGAGGTCAGGGCTTTGTGATGGACACTCCAATACCTTGACTTTGTTGTCCTTAAGCCATTTTGCCACAACTTTGGAAGTATGCTTGGGGTCATTGTCCATTTGGAAGACCCATTTGCGACCAAGCTTTAACTTCCTGACTGATGTCTTGAGATGTTACTTCAATATATCCACATAATATTCCCCCCTCATGATGCCATCTATTTTGTGAAGTGCACCAGTCCCTCCTGCAGCAAAGCACCCCCACAACATGATGCTGCCACCCCCGTGCTTCATGGTTGGGATGGTGTTCTTCGGTTTGCAAGCCTCCCCCTTTTTCCTCCAAACATAACGATGGTCATTATGGCCAAACAGTTCTATTTTTGTTTCATCAGACCAGAGAACATTTCTCCAAAAAGTATGATCTTTGTCCCCATGTGCAGTTGCAAACCGTAGTCTGGCTTTTTTATGGCGGTTTTGGAGCAGTGGCTTCTTCCTTGCTGAGCAGCCTTTCAG
>NW_024058655.1:15000-20000 GCF_016432855.1 Salvelinus namaycush
TAATAACAGAGGTGGTGTTCATTAACGATGTAAAACCCAAAAGCGCATACTGGCATTTTAATATAACTTTATTGAGTGATGCTCACTTCAGGAAATGTTTTAGTTTTTTCTGGGAGAGGTGGAGGTCTCAAAAGGCCAGTTTTGTATCCCTTCAACAGTGGTGGGATATAGGGAAAATCAAGATTCAACAATTCTGTAATCAATACACGAGGAATGTCACCAAGGATATCACCAGATCAATGAAAGCCCTAGAGTTTGAAATAGTGGAACTCATGACGTTGGTTGAGACCACAGGAGATCGAGGCCATACTCAGGCCCTCAAGAGGAAAAAAGCTGCATTGGCAGACCTGCTGGGTATCAGAGCACAGGGGGCATTGGTGAGAAGTAAGTTTCAGGGAATCTCTGAAATGGATGCCTCATCCAAATTTTTCTTTGGTTTAGAGAAAAAGAATGGACAAAGAAAAATTATTCATTGTCTCAAATCAGCTGTTGGACAAGAGCTCACTAGCCCTAGTGAAATTAGAAAGAGGGCAGTAGAGTTCTATGCTGAGCTCTACAAGTGTGAGTACAAAGAGGATAAAACAGTGACACAGCAGTTCCTTGATGGGCTCCCACAGGTGGCTGCAGAAGCTCAGGTTGAGCTTGAGCAACCATTGTCTTTGCAGGAGTTATACACTGCATTAAAAGGCATGGAAAATGGAAGGGCACCAGGCATTGATGGGCTTCCCGTTGACTTTTTTAAGTCTTTTTGGGCTATGTTGGGAGAGGATTGGCTAGCAGTAGTTAATGATAGTTTAACCGGAGGGTTACTACCAATAAGCTGCAGAAGGGCTGTCCTCACCCTACTGCCCAAAAAGGGTGACCCTAGGGAGGTGAAGAACTGGAGGCCGGTGGCTTTATTGTGCACTGATTATAAGATCCTGTCAAAGGCTTTGTCCAACAGGCTGAGGGAGCTGATGGGGCAAATCATACATACGGACCAGTCCTACTGTGTTCCTGGCAGGCAGATAGGGGATAACATTTCTCTGATTCGTGATTTTTTGGACGTCTCTAGGGCTATTGGGTTGGATGCTGGTCTCATTTCAATTGATCAGGAAAAGGCATTTGACCGAGTTGAACATCAATATTTATGGCACACGTTTGAGGCGTTTGGGTTCAGCTCTGGTTTTATTGCCATGATAAAGGTGATATATGGTGACATTGAAAGTGTATTGAAAGTTAACGGTGGTTTGAGTGCTCCTTTTAAAGTGTGTAGAGGTATTAGGCAGGGATGTTCTTTGTCAGGAATGTTATATGCCATTGCTATAGAGCCACTACTAAATAGCATTAGAAGTCGCATTGAAGGGGTGTACCTTTCAGAGGATATTCCTCCTATTCGTCTCTCAGCCTATGCTGATGATGTAGTTGGTTTAGTGAAAAATCAAGCGGAGGTGGATAGTTTGAGTCTAATGGTTGATCGTTTTAGGGGAATATCCTCTGCAAAGGTAAATTGGGAAAAGAGTTGTGCTTTAGAGATTGGAGAATGGTCTGGAGGGATCATGGCTTTGCCAGGGGGGCTGGAATGGTGTAAGGGAGGTTTTAAGTATCTTGGAGTGTACCTAGGAGATGAGGGGACTATGGAAAAAAATTGGATTGGGGTGGTTGAAATGGTGGAAGGGAGGATGAGGAGATGGCGTTGGTTGCTATCTCGTATGTCATATAGGGGGCGCACTATTATAGTTAACAATGTGATTGCCTCTGCACTGTGGCATCGGTTGTCAGTTTTAGAACCACCATCTGGCCTTCTGGCTAAGATACAGGCAATTATTGTGGATTTCTTTTGGGATAAATATCACTGGGTTCCACAAAGTGTTTTGTATTTGTCAAAAGAGGAGGGGGGACAAGGTCTTGTACATCTTGCTAGTAGGGCTGCTGCTTTCCGGTTTCAGTTTATTCAAAGGTTGCTTTATGGACCGGAAAATGTGGTGTGGAGAGGGGTGGCAGGTCTTGTATTACAGAGGGTTGGAGGATTAGGCTTAAAGAAGGCTTTATTTCTGGTTGATAGTAGCCAGATTTCTAGGGAGGGAGTACCTCCGTTTTACAGAGGCCTTCTCAGAGTGTGGAGCATAATGAAGGTGTCCAGACGAACTTCAGCGGAGTCAGTGCATTGGCTGTTGGAGGAACCTCTGGTGTATGGGGCAAGACTGGATTGTACAACTGCAGCTGTTCCACATTTCTCCAAGATTCTGGTGAAGGGCAAAATCATCACCTTAAAACAGTTAATGGCCATGGCTGGGCCCGCCTTAATGGATGGAAGACGGGTGGCTGAACATTTGGGGGTGAGGTCGGAAAGGATTGTCGGACAACTGCTGGGAAGTTGCAGGAAGGCTCTGTCAGCGGAAGAGTGGGGTATGCTTAATAGCCACAAGAAGAAGGTACAAGATGAAGACGTCTCATTTCCAAGACTAGGGATTACACCAAATATCCCAGAGTCAGAAAGAAAGGCGTTATTGCTGGATTTGAGAGGGTTGGAGGAGGTGGGTTTGGATGAGGTGAATGGGAAGGACTTGTATAGGGGGTGTGTCAAGGTGTTGAATAAAGATAAATTGAAAAATAGAAAAGACACTCCATGGAGGGTAAAATTGGGCATTGATGACAAGGTAAAGCCAGCATGGAGAGCACTGTACAAGCCACCGTTACAAAAGGGTACTGGTGATATGCAATGGAGGGTTTTACATGGCATCATTGCAGTTAATGCTTTTGTAGCTGTTATTAACTCAGATGTTAGAGATGGATGTCCTTTTTGTAATATAAGAGAAACCATTTTTCACTGTTTTATGGAGTGTGAGAGGATAAAACCTCTATTGGAAATGCTGGAATCTTTGTTTAAAGCTGTAGGGGAGATTTTCAATAACACTGTTTTTATTTTGGGGTTTCAATATAGTAAGCAACAGAAAAGAAAATGTCAACTGTTAAATTTTATTTTGGGACAAGCTAAGATGTCAATTTTTCTGAGTAGGAAACATAAGATAGAAACGGGATATGGGCAGGATGTAAGATGTGTTTTTATTAAAGGATTAGTGAAAGCAAGAATAAAAGTGGATTTTGAGTTCTTCTCAGCTGTAAAAGATCTCTCATTGTTTGAGGAGAAGTGGGCCTACGAAGGAGCGCTTTGTTTTGTAGAGGAGGGGAAATTATTTTTTGTTGATGAAATAAGTTGAATGTATATGTTCTTTTGTATTTTTATTTTATTTATTTTGTTTAGGAATTACATTTGTTGTTTCATTTCTGAAAAGGCAGTGTGTCATTATTTATGTTAACACTTGAGTATAAAATAAAGGTTTTATAAAAACTCAAAACTCTCTCTCTCTCTCTCTCTCTTTCTCTCTCTCTGTCTCTCTCTGTTTGGGTGTTTTATGTGTGTGTGTTTGTGTGTGAGTCTGTGTGTGTGTGCTCCTAAAAGGAGATGCTATCAGTGAGACGAGGACTGGATTGAGAGAGAGAGAATGAGGAATAAGAAAGAGAAGAGAGAGAGAACAGAGAGAGAAGAGAGAGAGGAGAGAGGAGAGAAGAGAGATATAACAGATAAGAGAGAGGAGAGAGATAACCGAGAGAGAAGAGAGAGGAGAGAGATAACAGAGAGAGAAGAGAGAGGAGAGAGAACAGAGAGAGGAGAGATATAACACATAAGAGAGAGGAGAGAGAGAACAGAGAGAGGAGAGAGAGAACAGAGAGAGAAGAGAGAGGAGAGAGAGAAGAGAGAGAAGAGAGAGAGAACAGAGAGAGGAGAGAGAGGACAGAGAGAGAAGAGAGAGAGAACAGAGAGAGGAGAGAGAGGACAGAGAGAGGAGCGATATAACACATAAGAGAGGAGAGAGAGAACAGAGAGAGAAGAGAGAGGAGAGAGAGAAGAGAGAGAGAACAGCGAGAGAAGAGAGAGGAGAGAGAGAAGAGAGAGAGAACAGAGAGAGGAGAGAGAGGACAGAGAGAGGAGAGATATAACACATAAGATAGAGGAGAGAGAGAACAGAGAGAGGAGAGAGAGAACAGAGCGAGAAGAGAGAGGAGAGAGAGAACAGAGAGAGAAGAGAGAGGAGAGAGAGAAGAGAGAGAGGAGAGAGAGACAGAGAGAGAAGAGAGAGGAGAGGGAGAAGAGAGAGAGGAGAGAGAGGACAGAGAGAGGAGAGATATAACACATAAGAGAGGAGAGAGAGAAGAGAGAGAGAAGAGAGAGAAGAGAGAGAAGAGAGAGAAGAGAGAGAAGAGAGAGAGAACAGAGAGAGGAGAGAGAGAAGAGAGAGAGAACAGAGAGAGGAGAGAGAGGACAGAGAGAGGAGAGATATAACACATAAGAGAAAGGAGAGAGAGAACAGAGAGAGAAGAGAGAGGAGAGAGGAGAGAGAGAAGAGAGAGAGGAGAGAGAGAAGAGAGAACAGAGAGAGAAGAGAGAGAAGAGATAACAGATAAGAGAGAGGAGAGAGAACAGAGAGAGAAGAGAGAAATGAAAGAGAGGAGAGAGAGGACAGAGAGAGAAGAGAGAGAGAACAGAGAGAGGAGAGAGAGGACAGAGAGAGGAGCGATATAACACATAAGAGAGGAGAGAGAGAAGAGAGAAAGGAGAGAGAGGAGAGAGAGAGAAGAGAGAAAGGAGAGAGAGAGCAGAGAAAGGAGAGAGAGGAGAGAGAGAGAACAGAGAGAGAAGAGAGAGGAGAGAGAGAACAGATAAGAGAGAGAAGAAACAACAGAGAGAGAAGAGAGAGGAGAGAGAGAACAGAGACAGAAGAGAGAAAGGAGAGAGGAGAGAGAGAGAGAACAGAAAAGTGGGAGGAGAGAGAGATGAGAGAGAAGAGAGAGAACATGACAGAAGGGAGAGAGAAGTTTGTCATAGGAGTCGACTCATATATTATATGGAATGACCTTCCTCACAAAGGGTGGAGAACAGTGTGTTGGTATGTGTGTGTGTTTCTGTCTGTCTGTGTGTGTTTGTCTATGTACAGTAAGGTGGGCAGTCAGTCTCTGCT
>NW_024058655.1:25000-50066 GCF_016432855.1 Salvelinus namaycush
TCATTATGAATGAGAGAGCTTTTGAAGTACCTGAGTAACAAAATAATCGCCAGCCTCTGCTGTGTTTTCTTCCCAATGCCTCTTAAGAATCTCTTCTGAATGTTGCTCAAGGAAAAGCCATTGATTTGTTCTCTGTTGTCGTGACGATGTGATAAGAGGCTTCCTTTTGATGGGACGTTGAGTCATTAAGACTCTCATCTGGCTGTAATAGGCCTGGCTAGCTACATACTGAATATCACATAGACTGCATTACAGTCTGAAAATATTGAGATTATGTGATCATACAATGCTCAAATATACTTTCAATTCAGATGGAGAGATGGTGAGGAGATGGTAGAGGAGGAGATATGGGAGGTAGTAGAGGAGCAGATAAGGGAGGTGGTAGAGAAGGATATAGGGGAGGTGGTAGAGAAGGATATAGGGGAGGTGGTAGAGAAGCAGATAAGGAAGGTGGTAGAAGAGCAGATAAGGTGGTAGAGGAGGATATAGGGGAGGTGGTAGAGGGGCAGAAAAGGAAGGTAGTAAAGGAGATAAGGGAGGTGGTAGAGGAGGAGATAAGGAAGGTGATATAGGAGCAGATAAGGAAGGTGGTAGGGGAGCAGGTAAGGGAGATGGTAGAGGAGGAGATAAGGGAGGTGGTAGATGGAGGAGATCAGGGAGGTGGTAGAGGAGGAGATAATGGAGGTGGTAGAGGAGCAGATAAGGAACATGGTAGAGGAGATAAGGTAGGTGGTATAGTAGCAGATAAGGAAGGTGGTAGGGGAGCAGGTAAATGAGATGGTAGAGGAGGAGATAAGGAACATGGTAGAGGAGGAGATATGGGAGATGGTAGAGGAGGAGATATGGGATGTCGTAGAGGAGAAAATAAGGAAGGTGGTAGAGGAGATAAGGGAGGTGGTAGAGGAGATAAGGGAGGTGGTAGAGGAGATAAGGGAGGTGATAGAGGAGATAAGGGAGGTGGTAGAGGAGGAGATAAGGGAGGTGGTAGAGGAGATAAGGGAGGTGGTAGAGGAGCAGAAAAGGGAGGTGGTAGAGGAAGAGATAAGGGAGGTGGTAGATGAGGAGATAAATGAGATGTTAGAGGAGGAGATAAGGAAGGTAGTAGAAGAAGAGATAAGGAAGGTAGTAGAAGAAGAGATAAGGAAGGTGGTAGAGGAGCAGATAAAAGGTACGTGGTAGAGGATGTTATAGGGGAGGTGGTAGAGGAGCAGATAAGGTACGTGGTAGAGGATGTTATAGGGGAGGTGGTAGAGGAGATAAGGGAGAAGGTAGAGGAGCAGATAAGGAAGGGAGTAAAGGAGATAAGGGAGGTGGTAGAGGAGATAAGGGAGGTGGTTGACGAGGAGATAAGAGTTGTGGTAGAGGTGCAGATAAGGGATGTGGTAGAGGAGGTTAGGAAGGTATTATAGGAGCAGATAAGGAAGGTGGTAGGGGAGCAGGTAAAGGAGATGGTAGATGAGGAGATAATGGAGGTGGTAGATGGAGGAGATCAGGGAGGTGGTATAGGAGGAGATAAGGGAGGTGGTAGAGGAGGAGATATGGGAGGTGGTAGAGGAGAAAATAAGGAAGGTGGTAGAGGCGCAGATAAGGGAGGTGATATGTGAGATAAGGGAGGTGATATGTGAGATAAGGGAGGTGGTAGAGGAGATAAGGGAGGTGATAGAGGAGATAAGGGAGGTGGTAGAGGAGGAGATAAGGGAGTTGGTAGAGGAGCAGAAAAGGGAGGAGGGTAATGGAGGATACTGGGGAGGCCGTCGAGGAGAAAATAAGGAAGGTGTTAGAGGAGCAGATAAGGGAGATGGTAGAGAAGGAGATAATGGAGGTGGTAGAGAAGATAATGAAGGTGGTAGAGGAGGATATTAGGAAGGTGGTAGAGGTGGAGATAAGGGGGGTGGTAGAGGAGGAGATAAGGAAGGTGGTAGAGGAGGAGATAAGGAAGGTGGTAGAGGAGGATATAGGGGAGGTAGTAGAGGGGCGAAATAAGGAAGGTGGTAGAGGAGATAAGGGAGTTGGTAGAGGAGGACATAAGGGAGAGGGTCGAGGAGATAAGGAGGTGGTAGAGGAGCAGAGAAGGGAGCTGGTAGAGGAGGAGATACGTGAGGTGGTAGAGGAGCAGAGAAGGGAGGTGGTAGAGGAGGAGATACGTGAGGTGGTAGAGGAGTTAAGGGAGGTGGTAGAGGAGGACATAAGGGAGGTGGTAGAGGAGCAGAAAAGGGAGGAGGGTAAAGGAGGATACAGGGGAGGTTGTAGAGGAGAAAAGGAGGTGGTAGAGGAGCAGATAATGGAGGTGGTAGGGGAGAAGATAAGGGAGGTGGTAGAGGTGCAGATAAGGTACGTGGTAAAGGATGTTATAGGGGAGGTGGTAGAGGAGCAGATAAGGAAGGTGGTAGAGTGGCGGATAAAGGAAGTGGTAGAGGAGGAGATAAAGGAGATGTTAGAGGAGGAGATAAGGAAGGTGGTAGAAGAAGAGATAAGGGATGTGGTAGATGATGAGATAAGGGAAGTGGTAGAGGAGGAGATAAGGAAGGTGGTAGAGGAGGAGATAAGGAAGGTGGTAGAAGAAGAGATAAGGAAGGTGGTAGAGGAGGTGGTAGAAGAGGTGGTAGAGGAGCAGATAAGGGAGGTGGTAGAGGAGGAGATAAGGGAGGTGATAGAGGAGGTGGTAGAAGAGGTGGTGGAGGAGGTGATAAGGGAGGTGGTAGAGGAGGAGATAAGGGAGGTGGTAGAGGAGGAGATAAGGAAGGTGGTAGAGGAGGAGATAAGGAAGGTGGTAGAGGAGGAGATAAGGAAGGTGGTAGAGGAGGAGATAAGGAGGTGGTAGAGGAGGAGATAAGGAGGTGGTAGAGGAGGAGATAAGGAAGGTGGTAGAGGAGGAGATAAGGAGGTGGTAGAGGAGGAGATAAGGAAGGTGGTAGAGGAGGAGATAAGGAGGTGGTAGAGGAGGAGATAAGGAGGTGGTAGAGGAGGAGATAAGGAGGTGGTAGAGGAGGAGATAAGGAAGGTGGTAGAGGAGGAGATAAGGAGGTGGTAGAGGAGGAGATAAGGAAGGTGGTAGAGGAGGATATAGGGGAGGTGGTAGAGGAGCAGAAAAGGGAGGAGGGTAAAGGAGGATACAGGGGAGGTTGTAGAGGAGAAAAGGAGGTGGTAGAGGAGCAGATAATGGAGGTGGTAGGGGAGAAGATAAGGGAGGTGGTAGAGGTGCAGATAAGGTACGTGGTAAAGGATGTTATAGGGGAGGTGGTAGAGGAGCAGATAAGGAAGGTGGTAGAGTGGCGGATAAAGGAAGTGGTAGAGGAGGAGATAAAGGAGATGTTAGAGGAGGAGATAAGGAAGGTGGTAGAAGAAGAGATAAGGGATGTGGTAGATGATGAGATAAGGGAAGTGGTAGAGGAGGAGATAAGGAAGGTGGTAGAGGAGGAGATAAGGAAGGTGGTAGAAGAAGAGATAAGGAAGGTGGTAGAGGAGGTGGTAGAAGAGGTGGTAGAGGAGCAGATAAGGGAGGTGGTAGAGGAGGAGATAAGGGAGGTGATAGAGGAGGTGGTAGAAGAGGTGGTGGAGGAGGTGATAAGGGAGGTGGTAGAGGAGGAGATAAGGGAGGTGGTAGAGGAGGAGATAAGGAAGGTGGTAGAGGAGGAGATAAGGAAGGTGGTAGAGGAGGAGATAAGGAAGGTGGTAGAGGAGGAGATAAGGAGGTGGTAGAGGAGGAGATAAGGAGGTGGTAGAGGAGGAGATAAGGAAGGTGGTAGAGGAGGAGATAAGGAGGTGGTAGAGGAGGAGATAAGGAAGGTGGTAGAGGAGGAGATAAGGAGGTGGTAGAGGAGGAGATAAGGAGGTGGTAGAGGAGGAGATAAGGAGGTGGTAGAGGAGGAGATAAGGAAGGTGGTAGAGGAGGAGATAAGGAGGTGGTAGAGGAGGAGATAAGGAAGGTGGTAGAGGAGGATATAGGGGAGGTGGTAGAGGAGCAGAAAAGGGAGGAGGGTAAAGGAGGATACAGGGGAGGTTGTAGAGGAGAAAAGGAGGTGGTAGAGGAGCAGATAATGGAGGTGGTAGGGGAGAAGATAAGGGAGGTGGTAGAGGTGCAGATAAGGTACGTGGTAAAGGATGTTATAGGGGAGGTGGTAGAGGAGCAGATAAGGAAGGTGGTAGAGTGGCGGATAAAGGAAGTGGTAGAGGAGGAGATAAAGGAGATGTTAGAGGAGGAGATAAGGAAGGTGGTAGAAGAAGAGATAAGGGATGTGGTAGATGATGAGATAAGGGAAGTGGTAGAGGAGGAGATAAGGAAGGTGGTAGAGGAGGAGATAAGGAAGGTGGTAGAAGAAGAGATAAGGAAGGTGGTAGAGGAGGTGGTAGAAGAGGTGGTAGAGGAGCAGATAAGGGAGGTGGTAGAGGAGGAGATAAGGGAGGTGATAGAGGAGGTGGTAGAAGAGGTGGTGGAGGAGGTGATAAGGGAGGTGGTAGAGGAGGAGATAAGGGAGGTGATAGAGAAGCATTAGATAGAGATGGAGATAGGACAGCTAGAGAGTGATGATGAAAGGAGATGAGATGAGAAAGTGTGAGAGGAGTGTATTTTTAGCAGCTGATCTGTCACCTGCGTTTTTGTTTCTGATCGCTGGCGTCCGTCAGACCACTGGAGCATGGCAGCCTTGGAACAATGCCAGGGAGACACACACACACACGCACGCACGCACGCACGCACGCACGCACGCACGCACGCACGCACGCACGCACGCACGCACGCACACACACACACACACACACACACACACACACACACAGCTGGTGTGTTTAAGCCGTGTGTGTTTGTGTGTGCGAGTGTGGGGGTGGTTCTCTCTGGAGGATCCTGCTGTGGATCGGAGGCCTGGTTACCATGGTGACAGCATATTTCTCCAGAATCGCTCCTATCGATCCTCAGAGAGGCGTCGACGACCCAGCAAGACAAAGATAGAGGAATGTGTGTGTATATGTGTGTGTATATATATGTGTGTGTGTGTGTGTGTGTGTGTGTGTGTGTGTGTGTGTGTGTGTGTGTGTGTGTGTGTGTGTGTGTGTGTGTGTGTGTGTGTGTGTGTGTGTGTGTGTGTGTGTGTGTGTGTGTGTGTGTATATGTGTGTGTTAACGGTTCTCTAGGTTGAAATCAGGTTCCAGAGAAAACTGGTTTCTACCTCAGCTAACAGAACAGCTCTGTGGTCTTGCAGCAGAGGGTTAAAACACACTCTTCTTTCCTACGTGTGTGTCTGTGTGTCTGTGTGTCTCTGTGTCTGTGTGTATGTGTACGTTTGTACGTTGGTTTGTCTGTTTAGGTTACTACAAGCTCCACTCCGTACGTGCGTGGAGTAGCGAACACCATTTGTTAATGTGATATCATCGCCTGTCCCACTCCCATTCACAAGGGGGCAATAGCTACATTTTGAATGGTTGTCTTTTCATTTAGTAAACAACAAGGAAGAGTCGCATTCCCTTGCTAGTAGTAGCCTGCTAGTAGTTAGCTGCCAGCCTTGTCTGCTGGCTTTAGCCTTGCTAAAAACATAGCAAGCTATCTAACCTTTTTAGCTTCCCACATCACCATGTGAAATAATCAGATTCATAATAAAAAAATATGCCCTGGCAAATATCCTTATACTTGCCGGTGAAACATAAAACATGATCCCAGTTTGATATGCTGCTTGTGTATTCATTCCCATATCAGATAAAATAGAACATCATGTTTTGGTCGAGGATAAAAAGTCACATGGCTAGCTAGTTGGCTACAGCAGGTTCTACCATTTCACAATAACCTGTAATCACTAGTTATTACTTCTAAATAAAATACCTTTTGGGGTGGGTTGTTGGGTTTTCTTGTTGTCTTCTCATTTGTGGTGAAAGCGAAAGAAGAGTCTCTTGTCTTACCTTGCTAGCAAGTTGGCTAAACACTGCAAGCTAGCTAGCGTCCTACATCTCCATGTGAAATAATCAGATTTATAATGAAATAATATGCCCTAGGAAATATTCTTATACTTGCCAGTGTAACCTACAACATTCTCCTAATTTGATATGCTGCTTCAATGTATTCACTCCCATATCAGCGAAAAATTGAATCTAATCATTTTTTGTCACGGAGAAAAGAATAAGTACATGACTATCTGTTTCAGCTTAGAATAACGTTATCACTTCTAAACAAAATATATTTTGGGGGGATTCTATAAGGCTACAATGTTGTTTGGTTAATTGTTTGAACAGTTGCTGAGATTATATTTGGTTATCAATGCAAAATAGGCTACTTTGATGAATAGTCTATATAGCAGATTCTTTTTTATGTAACCGTTATTTAACTAGGCAAGTCAGTTAAGCACAAATTCTTATTTACAATGACGGTCTACACCGGCCAAACCTGGACGACGCTGGGCCAACTGTGCGCCACCCTATGGGACTCCCAATCATGGCCCGATGTGATATAGCCTGGATTCAAACCAGGGACTGAAGTGACCCCTCTTGCACTGCGATGCAGTGCCTTAGACCGCTGCGCCACTCGGGAGCCCTAAGGAATCAAGGAACCAAGCGACAACACTGCCCCCACGGCAGCGGAAGGAATGATACGTTGGGTCTCAATACAGAGAGTATTACAAGGAGCTGTTTCCTTTGTAATGAAAAACTACACCGCAAAACACTGAGCTATGCTCCGTTGGCCCTGTCTACCAATTCTCTGCAGATGCCTTTTGTCTCACTGAGGAGCATTCCAACTCAAGGTTGGAGTCTTTCCTTCTCCCCTGCTCCATCCTCTCTCCTTCCCTCACTGCTTCCCTCCCTCCCTCCCTCACTGCTTCCATGCCTCCCTCCCTGCCTCCCTGCCCCTCTCTCTCCACCCAGCTGCGTCTGAATGCAGTGTCTCTGAATGAGCTGCTAACCTTGACACTAAATCAATAACAGACCAACTCTTTGAAGAATCACAGATGGAATAAGTGCCGTCCAGCCAGGCCCCCTCTGAGCCGCCCAGTGTGTGTGTGTGTCTGTGTGTGTCGGTGTGTGTAATGTGTATTGCACAGTGTGCTGTGCAGTGAGTGTGTTTGTGTTTATTTTCTAAGGCCTTGTGCAGACTGACTGCAGTATTGCTTGTTTGAGGTCCAACAGAACAATATTCATTTCAATACCATTGCACCTCAGTTGCTGGACAAGGCTGTGGTGTGTGCTGTGTGCCACAAGAGTTCACGCACAAACACACAAACACGCATACGCACGCACACGTCAAGGCAAAACCATACTCACAAATACGTCTGTTTTCTACTGCCAAGACACCCAACCCATTTCTCTTTCCTCCTCCCTTCTCCTCTCTTCTCCTCTCTTCTCCTCTCTCCTCCTCTCTTCTCCTCTCTCCTCCGCTCTCCTCCTCTCTCCTCTCTTCTCCTCTCTCCTCCGCTCTCCTCCTCTTTCCTCCTCTCTTCTCCTCTCTTCTCCTCTTTCCTCCTCTCTTCTCCTCTCCTCCTCTCTTCTCCTCTCCTCTCTTCTCCTCTTTCCTCCTCTCTTCTCATCTTTCCTCCTCTCTCCTCCGCTCTTCTCCTCTCTTCTCCTCTCTTCTCTCCTCCGCTCTCCTCCTCTCTTCTCCTCTTTCCTCCTCTCTTCTCCTCTCTTCTCCTCTTTCCTCCTCTCTCCTCCTCTCTTCTCCTCTCCATCCCTCTTAGCATTCATCCTATTCTTATTATCTTCTTCCCGTTCCTCTGCTTTCTTGCCTTCTCCTATTGATTTTCACTTAAATCTTTTCATCCCTTTCTTTCTCTCCCATCTTTCTCTTCACTGATGGCACTAGACACGCCTTCCCTCCCTCCTCCCTTCCTCCCCTCCTCCTTCCCCCTCTCCCTTTACCTCTTTCCTCCTCCCACATAGTCTTTGTCCTCCCCTCTTGTCTCTTATCTTTTTCTCAGTCCTCCTTTTATCAATTCATCCACACAGACCTCCACTCCCCTCTGTTTTTATTCGGATGGTCTGATGGAGAATGTAGATTGCATGCAGAGTGAATATTGATATTATTACATGGATCATTACAGATTCCATGAATACCATGCATGTTTTATAGTCGTTTCTTATGGACTACGTAAAATAAATGATCTCTGCTACAATATTGTTAACTGTAAGGTTCAGTCAAGGTCAAATGTTGTACAATGACAAACATTGTTTGTCTCTAGGCTGTGGCCAATGAGATGCCAGAAAACATTGTTTGTCTCCAGGCTGTGGCCAATGAGATGCCAGAAAACATTGTTTGTCTCCAGGCTGAGGCCAATGAGAAGCCAGAAAACATTGTTTGTCTCCAGGCTGAGGCCAATGAGAAGCCAGAAAACATTGTTTGTCTCCAGGCTGAGGCCAATGAGAAGCCAGAAAACATTGTTTGTCTCCAGGCTGAGGCCAATGAGAAGCCAGAAAACATTGTTTGTCTCCAGGCTGAGGCCAATGAGAAGCCAGAAAACATTGTTTGTCTCCAGGCTGAGGCCAATGAGAAGCCAGAAAACATTGTTTGTCTCCAGGCTGAGGCCAATGAGAAGCCAGAAAACATTGTTTGTCTCCAGGCTGAGGCCAATGAGAAGCCAGAAAACATTGTTTGTCTCCAGGCTGAGGCCAATGAGAAGCCAGAAAACATTGTTTGTCTCCAGGCTGAGGCCAATGAGAAGCCAGAAAACATTGTTTGTCTCCAGGCTGAGGCCAATGAGAAGCCAGAAAACATTGTTTGTCTCCAGGCTGAGGCCAATGAGAAGCCAGAAAACATTGTTTGTCTCCAGACTGAGGCCAATGAGAAGCCAGAAAACATTGTTTGTCTCCAGGCTGAGGCCAATGAGAAGCCAGAAAACATTGTTTGTCTCCAGACTGAGGCCAATGAGAAGCCAGAAAACATTGTTTGTCTCCAGACTGAGGCTAACTGAACGTAGCAGGTGTAAAAGAAACGCCTGAGCCGAGTTTCCACATCCAGATACATCGGGTTGTTGTCAACTCCGCTAAGGGTGGGCTGTGGCCAATGAGAGGCCAGGCAAGTACAGCTAGAGAAAAAGGAAATTGTGGAGAGAGGAGATATCTCCCTGAAATTTCTGCTCCTTAAACAAACATTAATTTACCTGTTGGTTATTAATTTACTAGACAGAACACTGAACACACAAGCGCACAAGTACACACGCACGCACGCACGCACGCGCGCACGCACGCACGCACGCACGCACGCACGCACGCACGCACGCACGCACGCACGCACGCACGCACACACGCACACACACACACACACACACACACACACACACACAACATTGATTTCCCTTCACTGAAACACTCTGTGCAATCTTGCAGGCCTGTAATTTGAGGTAACAACAAAGTCAGTGTGTAATTTCAGCCAGGACAGAATAGGACAGACACATAAAGGGGAGAGAAAGTTTTCAGTGTTAAATGATGTGTGTGATGATGATAGCTCTGTCTGGTGTGTGTCTGAATGTGTTTGTGTGTGTGTCTGAGTGTGTGTGTGTGTGTGTGTGTGTGTGTGTGTGTGTGTGTGTGTGTGTGTGTGTGTGTGTGTGTGTGTGTGTGTGTGTGTGTGTGTGTGTGTGTGTGTGTGTGTGTGTGTGTGTGTGTGTGTGTGTGTGTTTGTGTGTGTGTGTGCGACGATAGCAGTGTATTGTGTGACTGGCTGACAGGCGCCTATAAAGGCTGTCTGAGCAGAGCAGCACTGAACAGAGAAACACTGTTATTCACACCGTTTACTGGCCATTGTCAAAACACAACTGCAATCTGGGACAGGGTTTAACTGCTTTAATGTTACTCAGTCACAGACACACCATCCCCCTCCACCTCAGCTCCCCCGCCACCTTCCCTCCCCTTCTTCCACCCCCCCTCTTCACCATTCCTTCTTCCTACCTCCCACCTTCCCCCTGTTCTCCTTCCCTCTATCCCTACCATATGGAACATTTTAGACAGAGACGGTGATATAGAGCGGGGGGGAGAGAGAAAGATTCCAGTAAGAAGATGGAGAATGGAGAATGAATAAGAACAGGTGAAAAACATAGAATGGAAAGAGGCATATGGATGGAGATATTTTTGAGAGGTGGACAGCGACCTCAGGGGGTGTAGAGGAGAGAAGGGAGGGAGGAGGGGGTGAGGAGGGGTAACGGAGGGAGGGGGGGAGGAGGGGGTGAGGAGTGAGGGAGGGGGTGAGGAGGGAGGGGTGAGGAGGGTTAAGGGAGGGAGGGAGGAGTGAGGGAGGGGGTGAGGAGGGAGGGGTGAGGAGGGAGGGGTAAGGGAGGGAGGGAGGGAGGAGGGGGTGAGGAGAGAGGGAGGACGGAGAGAGGGAGGGAGGAGGTCACAACCTTGAGTATTGATCAGGCTCCATAATTTCCACGGCGACTGGGACCCCTCTCTGAGCTGCTGCACTACATTAAACCAGAGATCCATAACACACACACACATGCACGCACACGCGCACACACACACACACACACACACACACACACACACACACACACACACACACACACACACACACACACACACACACACACACACACACACACACACACACACGCGGCTGCTCATCCAAGCAAAGGAAGAAACTGATTTAATTGTTAGAAAACAATCTGGGGCTGCAGAGCATCACTGATTCATCATGATTCCTGTGTGTCAGGCCTGACTGTGTATGTGTGTGTGTGTGTTGGTGGCAAGCAGGTGGGCTGGCCACAGGGCTTTGGCCAATGACCTCAGAGATCAGACCGAAGACCTCTTCAGTCTCATCCACTGCCACTGGACCTCACGGTGCAAGAGGCCTCACGTATAGGAGGCCTGATGGTGCAGGAGGCTTTACGTTGCAGGAGGCCTCACGGCGCAGGGGGACTGACATTCCATACTGTACAGATACCCATTGCACTGATTGCCAGGTGGAATGGTGAAGAAGCTGAAGTGAATTGTCTGTCTTCAATCTTCCTGTATCACTTAAAGCCACCCAGCCGGTTACACACATACACACACACACACACACACACACACACACACACACACACACACACACACACACACACACACACACACACACACACACACACACACACACACACACACACACACACACACACACACACACACACACACACACACACACGCCATCAGAGCAGATCATCCCTCACTAAAGACAGATGAAGCATCAACAATCTACACATCAACTCAACCCTCACAACACCTGATCACTGGCCAGTTAATTAAGAACGATACCATTTTAGCCATAAACTATTTCCCAAGTTGGGATCAATAAAGTACTACTCTATTCATGTTTTATGTGTGAACAACGTCCCAATGTTGGGACATCTTAGGAAATATTTGGGGCACAACCATGCAACGTGCCAGGTTAGTAGAGTACTATGTCTACAGGTCCAGTTGGTCTTATAACCTCCTGATTAAATATACTAACCTTTAGTGTGAAGTCGTAAGAATAGAATAGAATGGATATTTATTATCCATTTCCACAGAAATTCAAACCGGCAGCCCTTTGGTTATTGGTCGGGCTAAATGTCTGTGCAGGTTGAATGTAATAAAGTGAGATCAGGCTCTTTTGAAATGTTACCACAAGTCTCAGTCAAAGTGATTATATCTCTCTGAGATCTAGTTACACACTCTCCCTCCACTCTCTGTCATTCTTACATGCCTGTGAGTGTTTGTGTAAGAGAGAGCATGTGTGTGTCTGTGTGTGTTTGTGCGTCTGTATTTGTCTGTATTTGTGTGTGTTTGTATGTGTGTGTTTGTATTTGTATCTGTGTGTGTTTGTGTGTGTATGTGTGTGTGACTATGATAGCCTACCAACTTGCAGCATCATCTTATTACTGAACGTCTGACCTGCAAGAGAGTGTGTGTGTGTGGTAGGTGTGTGTGTGTGGTAGGTGTGTGTGTGTGTGTTGACCTGCACCTCATCCCTTTTAGGAGGAGTGAAGGCAGAGCAGTCATCTATCTGATGACCAGACCTAATCCTGAGATGGAACTCTGTTTAATGGATTATTACACCTGACACACTGTGTGTGTGTGTGTGTGTGTGTGTGTCTGTGTGATATGGCTCACATTGCCTCCCAGTGTTAGCATCAGTGTACTGCCAGACCAGTAACCGTCACTAGGAAGAGCATTAGTTCCTCTCAGTGTGTCTCTGTCCTTCGCAGCACTGGGCATGCAGACAGACTGACGTGATGGGAGAGGGACTGTGTCTGTGTGTGTGTGTGTGTGTGTGTGTGTGTGTGTGTGTGTGTGTGTGTGTGTGTGTGTGTGTGTGTGTGTGTGTGTGTGTGTGTGTGTGTGTGTGTGTGTGTGTGTGTGTGTGTGTGTGTGTAGGATGCAGGCAGACAGAGGTGGCGCCTCACAGATTTCACTTAGTTTAAAAATACTCTCCTTAATGTCATTAGAGCTGCTTTATAGGATGGTGTGTTAAAACAAGGAGGAATGTGTGTGTCTGCGAGTGTGTACATTAGAGGGTACTGTGTTAAAACAAAGAGAGAAGGGGATTTAATCATCTCTCTAAGACTGCATCTACTCACAGTCCCTTACTGCATTAACATCATGTTGGCTTACACTTTGTCTGATAGGAGAAACACACACACTCACACACACACCACACACACACACACACACACACACACACACACACACACACACACACACACACACACACACACACACACACACACACACACACACACACACACACACACATTCAATCCATCATTTCTGACTACTGTCAGTACAAAGTATACAGGAATGCCTAGATGGCATAGTTACCATCTCTCTCCCTCTCTCCCTCTCTCGCGCTCTACCCCTTTCTCTCTCTCTATCCCCCCAACTATCTCTCTCTCTCTATCCCCCCAACTATCTCTCTCTCTCCCCCAACTATCTCTCTCTCTCTCTCCCTCTCTCGCTCTCTACCCCTTTCTCTCTCTCTATCCCCCCAACTATCTCTCTCTCTCCCCCAACTATCTCTCTCTCTCTCTCTCTCTCCCAACTCTCTCTCTCTCTCTCTCTCTCTCTCTCTCTCTCTCTCTCTCTCTCTCTCTCTCTCTCTCTCTCTCTCACCCAACTCTCTCTCTCTCTCTCTCTCTCTCTCTCTCTCCCAACTATCTCTCTCTCTCTCTCTCTCTCTCTCTCTCTCTCTCCCAACTATCTCTCTCTCTCTCTCTCTCTCTCTCTCTCTCTCTCTCTCTCTCTCTCTCTCTCTCTCTCTCTCACCCAACTCTCTCTCTCTCTCTCTCTCTCTCTCTCTCTCTCTCTCTCTCTCTCTCTCTCTCTCTCTCTCTCTCTCACCCAACTCTCTCTCTCTCCCAACTATCTCTCTCTCTCTCTCTCTCTCTCTCTCCCAACTCACTCTCTCTCTCTCTCTCTCTCTCTCTCTCTCTCTCTCTCCCAACTCACTCTCTCGCTCTCTCTCTCTCTCTCTCACCCAACTCTCTCTCTCTCCCCTACAGAGACTATTGTGTTTTGTTAAATTCTTCATCGTTGAGGTTTTCACTAGATTCTTGTTTCTTTAATTCTGCAGTAGAATGACTCTTAAGATAGGTTAAGATAGCTCAGCCATAAGGATATAGAGGAGAATAGTGCCCTGTAAAGATGTTATATATAATCTACACTAGATATTGCATAGAATTCTCCAAATCTACAGAACTGTTACCTTAGCGATAAAGACCACTTTTATGAGAGGAGGAAAGGAAAGATAAGGACATGAAAGGAAAGAAATGGAAGGAAAAGGATACAACTGGAGAACTATTGATTTCTCCTAAATAAAACAGATGTGTATGTCTGTGTGTATGCGTGGATGTGCATGTGTGTGTGTATGTCTGTGTGTATGCGTGTGTGTGTATATATGTGGGTGTGTGAATGTTCCTGCAAGTGTGCATCTGTGTGTGTGTGTGTCTGATTATGTGTGTGCAGAACTATAACAAATATATAAAAGATATATAACCCCCTTTAACAAATGAAGCAGTGAGTGACAGAGGCCAGTGTTTGTATCTCTAATGGTAGAGAGAATGAGGAGAAGGGGAGAACTACAGCCTTTATCTTGAATGTGTTAAGTCCCTCAACGACTGATTTAGAAAGATCTTCACTGTCTAGGCTAAGCCTTTTTAGGTGCTTCAGCCAGTGTGTGTGTGGTTGTGTAGTGTGTGTGTTTGTGTAGTGTGTATATGTGTTTGTATAGTGTGTGTGTGTGTGTGTGATGGTGTAGTGTGTATGTGTGGGTGTGTGTGTTAATGTGTTCTTCAGCTCTAAGGACTCCATTAGGACACATTACAGAGCCTTGATCCTTTTCATTGTGGAGTGTCCTTGGGTAGCTGGGGCGCCTCTTCCATTACACACATCTCTCTCTGTCTGTGTGTGTGTGTGTGTTATTGTGTGTGTGTGTTTGTTTCTGTGTGTTTGTGTATGTGATTAACTGGGTTCAAAACCGTGTCTCCTGCATGCCAAATGTCTGTCTTAGCCGACTGAGGTAAAGCCTAGGCATTAGCCTGGGGAGCTAACGGCAGTCTTCAGGTTTCAGGCAAGATTACTCATCACTGGATCGTGGTTAGCTGAACTACCTCCGTTACACGTGTGTGTGTGTATATATGTTTGGGTGTGTCTAAGTGTGTGTTTACCCCCCCAAATTCTCTACACCAGGGGTATTCAACTCTGACCCTACAAGGTCTGGAGCCTGCTGATTTTCTGTTCTACCTGATCATTAATTGCACCCATCTGGTGTCCCAGGTCTAAATCAGTCCCTGATTAGTTGGGTCAATGAACAAATGCAGTGGAACTGGCTTCGAGGTCCAGAGTGTAGTTTGAGGGCTCTACACAGATAAAGGGTACTTTACACACTGCCACTCAGAGAGAGCTAGGAGACATATCTAACCATCAGCTCTATCAGCTACACACTATCCAACCATCACAGCCTTGATCATTAATCACACACACACAATCACAAACGCAAGCAACCTTCAGCTTCACTCGGCTCCTCCTCATCATCAGATCCTCTCCATGAATCACTTTGGTGTCTGTTTCTTCCTCTCTCTCTCCCTCTCTCTCCATATCTGTCTCAGTACTCTACTTTCTCTGTCTATCTCTCTCCCCCTTCTCTCTTTTCAATGTTGCCCCCCTACAGAAGCTCCCCAGTGGTTCACTGAGGTGTAGTGTCCACAGTTAAGGTCAGGTCCAGTTGTCCACTAGGAGGGGGATGGAGAACTATGGGGGAGGGGGTTAGGGGTCACAGGCTGCATGGTAGATAGGGCTGGAAGGAGGTGAGACAAGGAGGGGGTGAGAGAGGGGCCGGAGGGGTATTAGAGATCACAGGCTGCATGGTAGATAGGCCTGGAAGGAGGTGAGAGGGGGAGGGGGAGAGAGAGGGGCTGGAGGGGTGTTAGGGGTCACAGGCTGCATGGTAGATAGGCCTGGAAGGAGGTGAGACAAGGAGGGGGTGAGAGAGGGACCGGAGGGGTATTAGAGGTCACAGGCTGCATGGTAGATAGGCCTGGAAGGAGGTGAGAGGGGGAGGGGGAGAGAGAGGGGCTGGAGGGGTGTTAGGGGTCATAGGCTGCATGGTAGATAGGCCTGGAAGGAGGTGAGAGGGGGAGGGGGTGAGAGAGGGGCCGGAGGGGTATTAGAGGTCACAGGCTGCATGGTAGATAGGCCTGGAAGGAGGTGAGAGGGGAGGGGGAGAGAGAGGGGCTGGAGGGGTGTTAGGGGTCACAGGCTGCATGGTAGATAGGGCTGGAAGGAGGTGAGAGGGGGAGGGGGAGAGAGAGGGGCTGGAGGGGTGTTAGGGGTCACAGGCTGCATGGTAGATAGGGCTGGAAGGAGGTGAGAGGGGGAGGGGGAGAGAGAGGGGCCGGAGGGGTGTTAGGGGTCACAGGCTGCATGGTAGATAGGGCTGGAAGGAGGTGAGAGGGGGAGGGGGAGAGAGAGGGGCTAGAGGGGTGTTAGAGGTCACAGGCTGCATGGTAGATAGGCCTGGAAGGAGGTGAGACAAGGGGGGGGTGAGAGAGGGGCCGGAGGGGTATTAGAGGTCACAGGCTGCATGGTAGATAGGGCTGGAAGGAGGTGAGAGGGGAGGGGGAGAGAGAGGGGCTGGAGGGGTGTTAGGGGTCACAGGCTGCATGGTAGATAGGGCTGGAAGGAGGTGAGAGGGGCCGGAGAGAGTTAGGGAAGAGGGGATAGGGAGAGAGAGGTGACTTTTCAAGGACAGATGGTCAATGTTGGACAAGATGTACTGTATTTGGAAGTATCCTCATTGAATTGTATAGTTTAGTTGCTAACAGAAACCATTTCAACTAGGCCTAATCAACACCTGAATTACTGGCATGATCAATGTGAATAAAATGATGTGATGTATTTAGGGGTGGATTAGTTATTTCATTGGATAAGAATAACAGAGAATCAGGTGAGTATTCAGGGTATTTAATGATCGTCATGCAGGTTACTGAGTTTAGAGTGTTTAGAGTGAATCCTTGTCTTCAGTCTAATATTAACTTACTCACTCCTTAGGGACTCCTAATGGACTACATTCATTTAATTACAGCTCTTGATTAACATGCTTTATCGATGCGCCCGTGTATGTGTGTGTGTGTGTGTGTGGTGTGTGGTGTGTGTGTGTGTGTGTGTGGTGTGTGTGTGTGTGTGTGTGGTGTGTGTGTGTGTGTGGTGTGTGTGTTAAAGGACATGCATAGGGAGTGAGGAGGTGTGATAGAGAAAGAGAGTTAGAATGGGATAATTGGGAGAGGTAGTGGGAGAAAGAGAGTTAGAATGGGATACTTGGGAGAGGTAGTGGGAGAAAGAGAGTTAGAATGGGATAATTGGGAGAGGCAGTGGGAGAAAGAGAGTTAGAATGGGATAATTGGGAGAGGTAGTGGGTGAAAGAGAGTTAGAGTGGGATAATTGGGAGAGGTAGTGGGTGAAAGAGAGTTAGAATGGGATAATTGGGAGAGGTAGTGGGTGAAAGAGAGTTAGAATGGGATAATTGGGAGAGGTAGTGGGAGAAAGAGAGTTAGAATGGGATAATTGGGAGAGGTAGTGGGAGAAAGAGAGTTAGAATGGGATAATTGGGAGAGGTAGTGGGAGAAAGAGAACCAACACTATACAGTGTGATGTCAGAATCCTTTCAGCAGCTAGCCGACAGTTGATTGGTTGGCTGGTGAGAGAGCTTGAACCTGAACTAAAGTTTAAGGGAGACTGTAACTGCTAGTACCATTATCCTAACACGGGGGCCACATTCTTCAATGACGTGTCACTGTAAATAAGAATTTGTTCTTAACTGACTTGCCTAGTTAAATTAATGGTTAAATAAAAAAAAGGTCTGGAGGACCGCACTGAAAATGTGTTATATTTCATCACTCAAAATGTGACTAAAAATTGTCCTCTATCCAGGGCTCTAAAGTGAGGTCTGATATGCAACAAAATATTTATTTGTGCGACATGGAGCTTTATTTTGGGAGCACCAGTGCTTAACAATATTTCACCACAACACTTCTCTACACCGCTCAAACAAGACAGGCTGCCTCCTGTGGCTGCTGGCTGCCTTCCGTGGCTGCTGGCTGCCTCCCGTGGCTGCTGGCTGGCTCCCGTGGCTGCTTGCTTCCATTTGTCGGGCCACACACATCAAGACCTGCCCCCTGTCACTCAAGCAGTTAGCACACAGCTCCCCCACACTGTTATTCTCTCAGAATGCTGTCAGTTCATGCAATCAACACAGGTTCTTCCAAAACAACAAAGATGCTGCTTTCCAGGTTGCTTCTAAATATGAATCCAGATGTTTTCTTTGTGTGTGTGTGATTTGCTATCTGGCTAGCTAAATGCCATTTAGTTAAAGGCACTGGCTAGGGCGAAGAAAATGTTAGCTCTAATATAGGTTGCTGCCAGTGGTGGTGTAGATCTGAATGTTTGTGCAAAGGCATGTTCCAGGGCTGCCAACTTTTGAAGAAAGCTTGGAGTGAGATTTAATATGTGAATTTCAATTCCCCCCCGGTTCAACCCCCAGATGGAAAAATGTACTGTTTGAAAAGCTAATTTCATGCAATTCTACATATTTTGAAATGGCTTAGGCATATGACCATTTAAAACCACAGGTCAGGTGTTTTCAGGATGCTTTGAACATTACATGAACACTCAAAATTCAATGATTTTGTTGCATTGAGATCTTGGAGGGATTCAATTTAAAGTACATTTTAATATTAATGGTTGATGGCAGTGGGTAACCAACTCATATATTGCAGTCTCCTTCTCAATAGACTGCTTTCAAGGTAAGGACTAGGGTTGCACATATTGGGAAATATTCAGAGGTGGAAACTTTCTGTTGGAATTAACGGAAATATATGGGAATTAACGGGAATATATGGGAATGAACGGAAATATATGCAAATATGATATTAATACCATTTAAATGTAGATGTTTTTTGCATTGGATATATTTACCATATCATATGGAGACAGAAACAAAAACCTTTTACCTTATCATAAGTAGACATAATTGTAAATGATTAGAAATAGAAATAAGAAAAACAATTTAGTTACTAATTGAACTTTAATTAAATGAGTTTACTCTTCACATAGGATGATTTCACTGAATAACAAAAGAAAGGGAATATTGAATGATCCATCGCATCTCCCCAAAACTTTTTCAACATACATCTGTAAAATGATAGTCTGGAAACGAAAGCTTTGGTTGTCTTCCTCTCAGGCTTCCATGTCTTCTCCCCAGACCTCCGTAATGTCCACCTCTTGAACATCAGCCTCGGAGGCCTCATCTTCACTGTCACTTTCCAACCTTGTTGAAGATGGCTCGTTGTCAGTCTCAAAAAGCGTAAAATTTGCCCCATACGGCCACCAATTTCACAACCCTTGCAGTGGTCAGCTTGTTGCGTGCTTTGGTGTGTGTGTTCCCAAACAAGGACCAGTTGCGCTCTGAGGCGGCTGATGTTGGTGGGATTTGGAGGATGATGGAGGCAACAGGGGAAAGAGCCTCAGATCCACAAAGTCCCTTCCACCAGGTGGCTGATGAGATATGTTGGCACGACTGCCATATTGCATCTCCATCCCAAAGCCCTTGCTTGGAAGTGTACTTCGCCAGACTGCCAAGAACCTTGCCCTCATCCAGGCCAAGGTGGCGAGACACGGTAGTGATGACACCATAGGCCTTGTTGATCTCTGCATCAGACAGGATGCTCTTGCCAGCATACTTGGGGTCCAACATGTACGCTGCGGCGTGTATGGGCTTCAGGCAGAAGTCTTCACGCTTTTTGATGTATTTCAGAACTGCAGTTTCCTCTGCTTGGAGCAACAGTGGTGGGCAAGGCAGTACGGATTTCTTCTCTTACATCTGCAAGCAGAGTCTGAACAGCAGACAGGATGGCATTGTCTCCCTCAATCCGTGCAATGGCTACAGCTATAGGTTTCAGGAGTTTCAGGCTGCTTACCATTTACATCCCAAAATACATCATCCAGAAGGCCATTTCTTGGAGAGACTCCTTCTCCTCCAGGAGACTGTCAAACATGATGACAACACCACCCCAACAGGTGTTGCTGGGCAGCTTCAATGTGGTGTTCTTATTCTTTTCACTTTGCTTGGTGAGGTAGACTGCTGCTATAACTTGATGACCCTTCACATACAGGTGTTGTCGGAAGTTTACATACACCTTAGCCAAATACATTTAAACTCAGTTTCACAATTCCTGACATTTAGTCCGAGTACAAATTCCCTGTCTTAGGTCAGTTAGGATCACCACTTTATTTTAAGAATGTGAAATGTCAGAATAATAGTAGAGAGAGTGATTTATTTCAGCTTTTATTTCTTACATCACATTCCCAATGGGTCAGAAGTTTACATACACTCAATTAGTATTTGTTAGCATTGCCTTTCAATTGTTTAACTTGGGTCAAACGTTTCAGGTAGCCTTCCACAAGCTTCCCACAATAAGTTGGGTGAATTTTGGCCCATTCCTCCTGACAGAGCTGGTGTAACTGAGTCAGGTTTGTAGGCCTCCTTGCTCGCACACACTTTTTCAGTTCTGCCTACAGATTTTCAATGGGATTGAGGTCAGGGCTTTGTGATGGACACTCCAATACCTTGACTTTGTTGTCCTTGAGCCATTTTGCCACAACTTTGGAAGTATGCTTGGGGTCATTGTCCATTTTGAAGACCCATTTGCGACCAAGCTTTAACTTCCTGGCTGATGTCTTGAGATGTTGCTTCAATATATCCACATCATTTTCCTGCCTCATAAGGCCATTTATTTTGTGAAGTGCACCAGTCCCTCCTGCAGCAAAGCACCCCAACAACATGCTTCACGGTTGGGATGGTGTTCTTCGGCTTGCAAGCCTCCCCCTTTTTCCTCCAAACATAACGATGGTCATTATGGCCAAACAGTTCTATTTTTGTTTCATCAGACCAGAGGACAGTTCACCAAAAAGTACGATCTTTGTCCCCATGTGCAGTTGCAAACCGTAGTCTGGCTATTTTATGGCGGTATTGGAGCAGTGGCTTCTCGCTGGCTGAGCGGCCTTTCAGGTTATATCGATATAGGACTCGTTTTACTGTGGATATAGATACTTTTGTACCTGTTTCCTCCAGCATCTTCACAATGTCCTTTGCTGTTGTTCTGGGATTGATTTGCACTTTTCACACCAAAGTACGTTCATCGCTATGAGACAGACGGCTGCGTGGTCCTATGGTGTTTATACTTGCGTACTATTGTTTGTACAGATGAACTTGGTACCTTCAGGCGTTTGGAAATTGCTCCCAAGGATGAACCAAACTTGTGGAGGTCCACAATTTTTTTTCTGATGTCTTGACTAATTTCTTTTGGTTTTCCCATGTCAATTAAAGAGGCACTGAGTTTGAAGGTAGGCCTTGAAATAAATCCACATCCAATTGACTCAAATTATGTCAATTAGCCTATCAGAAGCTTCTAAAACCATGACATAATTTTCTGGAATTTTCCAAGCTGTTTAAAGGCACAGTCAACTTAGTGTATGTAAACTTCTGACCCACTGGAATTGTGATACAGTGAATTATAAGTGAAATAATCTGTCTGTAAACAATTGTTTGAAAAATTACTTTTGTCATGCACAAAGTAGATGTCCTAACCGACTTGCCAAAACTATAGTTTGTTAACAAGAAATGTGTGGAGTGGTTGAAAAACAAGTTTTAATGACTCCAACATAAGTGTATGTAAACTTCCGACTTCAACTGTACCTAACCATTTCCTGGGCTCTCTTGTAGTGTATCCATTGTTTTCAGAGTGCCATGATGTCATTGATGAGCAGATTCAATGCATGAGCAGCACAGCCAATGGGTGTGATGTGAGGGTAGGACTCCTCCACTTTAGACCAAGCAGCCCTCATGTTCCGCAGCATTGTCTGTCACCAGTGCAAATATCTTCTGTGGTCCAAGGTCATTGATGACTGCCTTCGGCTCATCTGCAATGTAGAGACTGATGTGTCTGTTGTCCCTTGTGTCTGTGTTCTTGTAGAATAATGGTTGAGGGGTGGAGATGATGTAGTTAATTATTCCTTGCCCACGAACATTTGACCACCCATCAGAGATGATTGCAATACAGTCTGCTTTCTCTATGATTTGCTTGACCTTCACTTGAACTCTGTTGAACTCTGCATCCAGCAAATTAGTAGATAAAGCATGTCTGGTTGGAGGGGTGTATGCTGGGCGAAGAACATTCAGAAATTTCTTCCAATACACATTGCCTGTGAGCATCAGAGGTGAACCAGTTGCATACACAGCTCGAGCATGACATTCATCAGCATTTCTCTGACTACGTTCCTCTATTGAGTCAAAAAAAACATCTGATTCCAGGAGGACCATGAGCTTTTGCTATCGATAAGGTGTCTGATTCATCCTTTTCACCTCGAATAGAAGTAGAGGGACTTTTGTCAGAGGTTGCTTGTTGTGAGTGCTGAGGGAACTTTATGCACTTGGCCAGATGATTCTGCATCTTTGTTGCATTCTTCACATATGATTTGGCACAGTATTTGCAAATGTACACAGCTTTTCTTTCTACATTAGCTGCAGTGTAATGTCTCCACACATCAGATTGTGCCTGTGGCATTTTTCTGTCAAGATTTGAAAAAACAAAACAAATACAATTCCATGTACAGATAAATAGTTAGGCAGTTAGATTAAATAACTCCTTTGTAAGATACATTTTTTAAATGAAACATGTAAGGAAACAGGTGAATTAACACTCCTCAGTTAGCAGGCACAAGCAAGCTAAAACACACATGGTAGCAAAAACTAACTATCAGAAATTGTTAACAAGTTTGAAATAATTTAAACACACTTTGCTGTAGGCTACTATTTACTAGTTAACAAAAAATCATGTATGTCATATAAAATATTTACACCCCACCCATTATTGTAATCAAAACTTACAAGAAAGCATGTAGTCCTTGGCTCAGACAGTGTAGTAGTGTGGGCTCAATAGCATCTCATTAGTGTGCAAGATCTTGAGAATCAGCTGTACATGTGATGGAAGAGTGCACTGCACATGTGATGGAAGAATGCACTGTGCATGCAGAGGTTTGCAATTCCATTGAATTGGGGATAGTTTAACCAAAATATGCCACAATACCTAAAATTGCCTTGTGTATCCCACAAAAAAGGTTCACTGTTATAAGCTAACCTTTTTGATGATTTTATGCAAAATTCCCCAAATTCCAAGGCTTAATTTCCCATGAAAAATTATGGAAATTTACCGGAAAGTTTCCAGACCCTTTGCAACCCTAGTAAGGACACAGACATTGTGTAATTTGGGTGAACTATATCTTTAAAATAGGGCTGGAAGAAAATCCTGTTTGCTGGGTTGGCCTCCCCTGAAGTGCTGGGTGTTTGAAAATGTTCTTGAATTAACAATTAATTTCTCAATCACCCAACTTTCAAGAAAAATCGAATGAATATCAATATTCAGGTGGTTTATGACTACTAGTTGAAGATCAATATTCAGGTGGTTTATGACTATTAGTTGAAGATCAATATTCATGTGGTTTATGACTACTAGTTGAAGATCAATATTCATGTGGTTTATGACTACTAGTTGAAGATCAATATTCAGGTGGTTTATGACTACTAGTTGAAGATCAATATTCAGGTGGTTTATGACTACTAGTTGAAGATCAATATTCAGGTGGTTTATGACTACTAGTTGAAGATCAATATTCATGTGGTTTATGACTACTAGTTGAAGATCAATATTCAGGTGGTTTATGACTACTAGTTGAAGATCAATATTCAGGTGGTTTATGACTACTAGTTGAAGATCAATATTCAGGTGGTTTATGACTATTAGTTGAAGATCAATATTCAGGTGGTTTATGACTACTAGTTGAAGATCAATATTCAGGTGGTTTATGACTACTAGTTGAAGATCAATATTCAGGTGGTTTGTGACTACTAGTTGAAGATCAATATTCAGGTGGTTTGTGACTACTAGTTGAAGATCAATATTCAGGTGGTTTATGACTACTAGTTGAAGATCAATATTCATGTGGTTTATGACTACTAGTTGAAGATCATGTGGTTTATGACTACTAGTTGAAGATCAATATTCATGTGGTTTATGACTACTAGTTGAAGATCATGTGGTTTATGACTACTAGTTGAAGATCAATATTCATGTGGTTTATGACTACTAGTTGAAGATCAATATTCATGTGGTTTATGACTACTAGTTGAAGATCAATATTCAGGTGGTTTATAACTACTAGTTGAAGATCAATATTCATGTGGTTTATGACTACTAGTTGAAGATCATGTGGTTTATGACTACTAGTTGAAGATCAATATTCATGTGGTTTATGACTACTAGTTGAAGATCAATATTCATGTGGTTTATGACTACTAGTTGAAGATCATGTGGTTTATGACTACTAGTTGAAGATCAATATTCATGTGGTTTATGACTACTAGTTGAAGATCATGTGGTTTATGACTACTAGTTGAAGATCAATATTCAGGTGGTTTATGACTATTAGTTGAAGATCAATATTCAGGTGGTTTATGACTACTAGTTGAAGATCATGTGGTTTATGACTACTAGTTGAAGATCAATATTCAGGTGGTTTATGACTACTAGTTGAATATCAATATTCAGGTGGTTTATGACTACTAGTTGAAGATCAATATTCAGGTGGTTTATGACTATTAGTGAAGATCAATATTCAGGTGGTTATGACTACTAGTTGAAGATCATGTGGTTTATGACTACTAGTTGAAGATCAATATTCATGTGGTTTATGACTACTAGTTGAGGATCAATATTCATGTGATTTTAGGACTACTAGTTGAAGATCCAATATTCATGTGGTTTATGAATACTAGTGAAGATCAATATTCAGTGTGGTTTATGACTACTAGTTGAGATCAATATTCAGGTGGTTTATGACCTACTAGTTGAAGGGGAAATCAATATTTCAGGTGGTTGATGACTACTAGTTGAAGATCAATATTCATGATGGTTTATGACTACTAGTTGAGATCATGTGTTTATGGACTACTAGTTGAAGAATCAATATTCCAGGTGGTTTTATGACTTACGGTTGAAGATCATTTAATAGTAGGTTAGAATACTATTGAAGATCATGTGGTTTATGACTACTAGTTGAAGATCAATATTCATGTGGTTTATGACTACTACTAGTGAAGATCATGTGGTTTATGACTACTAGTTGAAGATCAATATTCATGTGGTTTATGACTACCTCAGTTGGAAGATCATGTGGTTATGACTACTAGTTGAAGATCAATATTCAGGTGGTTTATGACTACTAGTTGAAGATCATGTGGTTTATGACTACTAGTTGAAGATCAATATTCAGGTGGTTTATGACTACTAGTTGAAGATCAATATTCATGTGGTTTATGACTACTAGTGAAGATCAATATTCAGGTGGTTTATGACTACTAGTTGAAGATCAATATTCATTGTGGTTTATGACTACTAGTGAAGATCATATTCAGGTGGTTTATGACTACTAGTGAAGATCATATTCATGTGTGTATGACTACTAGTTGAAGATCACATCTTCAGGTGCATTCTGACGACTAGTTGAATGTATCAATATTCAGGTGGTTTAT
>NW_024058656.1:0-50045 GCF_016432855.1 Salvelinus namaycush
CACACACACACACACACACACACACACACACACACACACACACACACACACACACACACACACACACACACACACACACACACATTTCCCTCTCATCTAAGGAGTCAGGTGGTGTAGAAAAGGGTATTGAGTTTAGTGCTTGGTTCTGTCTTCAGCCAGCTGAGGTGTCAGAGTGTCAAGGCTTGGTTCTGTCTTCAGCCAGCTGAGGTGTCAGAGTGTCAAGGCTTGGTTCTGTCTTCAGCCAGCTGAGGTGTCAGAGTGTCAAGGCTTGGTTCTGTCTTCAGCCAGCTGAGGTGTCAGAGTGTCAAGGCTTGGTTCTGTCTTCAGCCAGCTGAGGTGTCAGAGTGTCAAGGCTTGGTTCTGTCTTCAGCCAGCTGAGGTGTCAGAGTGTCAAGGCTCGGTTCTGTCTTCAGCCAGCTGAGGTGTCAGAGTGTCAAGGCTCGGTTCTGTCTTCAGCCAGCTGAGGTGTCAGAGTGTCAAGGCTCGGTTCTGTCTTCAGCCAGCTGAGGTGTCAGAGTGTCAAGGCTCGGTTCTGTCTTCAGCCAGCTGAGGTGTCAGAGTGTCAAGGCTTGGTTCTGTCTTCAGCCAGCTGAGGTGTCAGAGTGTCAAGGCTTGGTTCTGTCTTCAGCCAGCTGAGGTGTCAGAGTGTCAAGGCTCGGTTCTGTCTTCAGCCAGCTGAGGTGTCAGAGTGTCAAGGCTCGGTTCTGTCTTCAGCCAGCTGAGGTGTCAGAGTGTCAAGGCTCGGTTCTGTCTTCAGCCAGCTGAGGTGTCAGAGTGTCAAGGCTCGGTTCTGTCTTCAGCCAGCTGAGGTGTCAGAGTGTCAAGGCTCGGTTCTGTCTTCAGCCAGCTGAGGTGTCAGAGTGTCAAGGCTCGGTTCTGTCTTCAGCCAGCTGAGGTGTCAGAGTGTCAAGGCTCGGTTCTGTCTTCAGCCAGCTGAGGTGTCAGAGTGTCAAGGCTCGGTTCTGTCTTCAGCCAGCTGAGGTGTCAGAGTGTCAAGGCTTGGTTCTGTCTTCAGCCAGCTGAGGTGTCAGAGTGTCAAGGCTTGGTTCTGTCTTCAGCCAGCTGAGGTGTCAGAGTGTCAAGGCTTGGTTCTGTCTTCAGTCTCTATCCATTGATATTGATTACAGTCTCTATCCATTGATATTGATTACAGTCTCTGTCCATTGATATTGATTACAGTCTCTGTCCATTGATATTGATTACAGTCTCTATCCATTGATATTGATTACTGTCTCTATCCATTGATATTGATTACTGTCTCTATCCATTGATATTGATTACTGTCTCTGTCCATTGATATTGATTACTGTCTCTATCCATTGATATTGATTACAGTCTCTATCCATTGATATTGATTACAGTCTCTATCCATTGATATTGATTACAGTCTCTGTCCATTGATATTGATTACTGTCTCTATCCATTGATATTGATTACTGTCTCTGTCCATTGATATTGATTACTGTCTCTATCCATTGATATTGATTACTGTCTCTGTCCATTGATGAATGCCTCTTCCTCCTCCTCCAACCACAGCCCATCTCAAGGTACCAGGTTTACCCTGCTGTCATTATCCCTGCTGTCATTATCCCTGCTGTCATTATCCCTGTTGTCATTTACCCTGCTGTCATTATCCCTGCTGTCATTATCCCTGCTGTCATTTACTTTACTGTCATTTACCCTGCTGTCATTTACTCTGCTGTCATTATCCCTGCTGTCATTTACTCTGCTGTCATTATCCCTGCTGTCATTATCCCTGCTGTCATTTACCCTGCTGTCATTTACCCTGCTGTCATTTACTCTGCTGTCATTTACCCTGCTGTCAATTACCCTGCTGTCATTATCCCTGCTGTCATTTGCCCTGCTGTCATTATCCCTGCTGTCATTTAACCTGCTGTCATTATCCCAGCTGTCATTTACCTTGCTGTCATTATCCCTGCTGTCATTTAACCTGCTGTCATTTACCCTGCTGTCATTTACCTTACTGTCATTTACCCTGCTGTCATTATCCCTGCTGTCATTTAACCTGCTGTCATTATCCCTGCTGTCATTTAACCTGCTGTCATTATCCCTGCTGTCATTTACTCTGCTGTCATTATCCCTGCTGTCATTTACCCTGCTGTCATTTACCCTGCTGTCATTATCCCTGCTGTCATTTACCCTGCTGTCATTATCCCTGCTGTCATTTACTCTGCTGTCATTTACCCTTGTATCATTTACCCTGCTGTTATTTACCCTGCTGTCATTATCCCTGCTGTCATTTACTTTACTGTCATTTACCCTGCTGTCATTTACTCTGCTGTCATTATCCCTGCTGTCATTTACTCTGCTGTCATTATCCCTGCTGTCATTTACCCTGCTGTCATTTACCCTGCTGTCATTTACCCTGCTGTCATTATCCCTGCTGTCATTTACTCTGCTGTCATTTACCCTGCTGTCATTTACCCTGCTGTCATTATCCCTGTTGTCATTTACCCTGCAGGAATTTACCCTGCTGTCATTTACCCTGCTGTCATTATCCCTGCTGTCATTTACCCTGCTGTCATTTACCCTGCTGTCATTATCCCTGCTGTCATTTACCCTGCTGTCATTTACCCTGCTGTCATTTACCCTGCTGTCATTATCCCTGCTGTCATTTACCCTACTGTTATTTACCCTTCTGTCATTATCCCTGCTGTCATTTTCCTTACTGTCATTTACCCTGCTGTCATTTACTCTTCTGTCATTATCCCTGCTGTCAGGGTAAATGACGTAATGTTAGCAGAATGTTAGCGGAATGTTAGCGGAATGTTAGCGGAATGTTAGCAGAATGTTAGCGGAATGTTAGCGGAATGTTAGCGTAACAGGTTCTGTATTTCAGGCTGGGGGATACACGTATCTCAGCTCTCTCTGAGACAGACACAGGCATCATCAATATGTCAAGTTGTCACATTCTCTGTGGTATAGTAGACATGCTTTTCTACTTTCTTTATTTACTGTCATGTGTTTAATAAGAACAGTAGGAGAAAGTGGGTTTAGTGATTAATCAAATTAGTTGTACTTTTTTTCTGCTATTTCCTATGACAGACAGCTAAATGAAGACACTCCTACACTCGAATGGATGGTGAGATTAAAACAAAAGGAAGTTTAAGAAAAGCACTCGTACATCTTAGATTGCTTGTTACAGGTCACAGTACGTGGAAATTATTCAATGGCATCTTAATAGAAAAACAGAAACATTGCTTCTCACCTGTTTCATTCAGCTTTAATAAACAAAGAGCAGGGTTTTTCTAAAAGCAAAAAGGAAGACATTGATTAAATATTACATAGAGCCAGGGTATAGTTTAGAAACGTGGATTAAAAAGGAAAAGGTGCATTTTGCGACCAAGTACTAGCCTACATGTTGGGTTAATTAATGAAAGGGGGTTTTGGAGAACTATGGAGTTTTGGAGAACCTTGGGGTTTTGGAGAACCATGGGGTTTTTGGAGAACCACAGGGTTTTGGAGAACCACGGGGGTTTTGTTAGAACCATGGGGGTTTTGGAGAACCATGGGGTTTTGGAGAACCATGGGGGTTTTGGAGAACCACAGGGTTTTGGAGAACCACAGAGTTTTGGAGAACCACGGGGGTTTGGAGAACCATGGGGTTTTGGAGAACCATGGGGGTTTTGGACAACCACAGGGTTTTGGAGAACCATGGGGTTTTGGAGAACCATGGGGGTTTTGGAGAACCACAGGGTTTTGGAGAACCACAGAGTTTTGGAGAACCATGGGGGTTTGGAGAACCATGGGGTTTTGGAGAACCACAGAGTTTTGGAGAACCATGGGGGTTTGGAGAACCATGGGGTTTTGGAGAACCACAGAGTTTTGGAGAACCATGGGGGTTTGGAGAACCATGGGGTTTTGTATGCTGTAGATTAGTTCAGGAGCATTCTTGGCCAATAGCATTTGAGGCCAGGGAGGGATGCTGTGTTCTCTGAAACACACACACACACACACAAAAACAGACACACACACACACTTAACCCAAACTGACACACACACTCCCCAACACACACACACACACACATGATGATACACACACACACACCCACTGAACCCCCCCCCCACCCAGTCTCACACACACACACACACACACACACACACACACACACACACACACACACACACACACACACACACACACACACACACACACACACACACACACACACACACACACACACACAGACAGACACAGTGATCATACTAAGACACAGACCGGCACTACAGGCCTACAGGTGTCTGGTCATTACTGTACTGACCGAGGCCTACAGGGGTCTGGTCATTACTGTACTGACCGAGGCCTACAGGGGTCTGGTCATTACTGTACTGACCGAGGCCTACAGGGGTCTGGTCATTACTGTACTGACCGAGGCCTACAGGGGTCTGGTCATTACTGTACTGACCGAGGCCTACAGGGGTTTGGTCATTACTGTACTGACCGAGGCCTACAGGGGTCTGGTCATTACTGTACTGACCGAGGCCTACAGGGGTCTGGTCAGAAGTAGTGCACTGTATAGTGAATAGGAATGCCATTTGGAACCCTGGGATTCACTCTGAACAGTAGAGAAGATATCTCATCTTCCTCTTTTACTACCCGGCTTTTCGTCCAACACTTCCTGTTCTTACTACGTCCCCTGTGACGTCACACGCAGAGAAGGAGGGCGGTTGAGATAGTGACAGTGTGATACTCTGCTGACTATTAATACGCCGTGGAAACAGGAAAGACGTTCCATTCTGTGGAGTTGGACTATTTTATTAAGTCATACACAGAGAGCAGTTCATTATGATGGGTGGTTAAGACATTGACTTTGGATTTAACAGTTGTTGGGAGAATTGTGGGAAAAGGCCGCAGTTGACCGTCGAGCTCGAATCATTCCCACGGTGAATCACTAGGTCCACTATGAAACCACACACTATTGAATCATTCCCCTGGTGAATCACTAGGTCCACTATGAAACCACACACTATTGAATCATTCCCCTGGTGAATCACTAGGTCCACTATGAAACCACACACTATTGAATCATTCCCCTGGTGAATCACTAGGTCCACTATGAAACTACACACTGTTGAATCATTCCCAAGGTGAATCACTAGCTACACTATGAAACCACACACTATTGAATCATTCCCATGGTGAATCATTAGGTCCACTATCAAACTACACACTATTGAATCATTCCCACGGTGAATCACTAGGTCCACTATGAAACTACACACTGTTGAATCATTCCCCTGGTGAATCACTAGCTACACTATGAAACCACACACTGTTGAATCATTCCCCTGGTGAATCACTAGGTCCACTATGAAACCACACACTATTGAATCATTCCCATGGTGAATCACTAGGTCCACTATGAAACCACACACTATTGAATCATTCCCATGGTGAATCACTAGGTCCACTATCAAACTACACACTATTGAATCATTCCCACGGTGAATCACTAGGTCCACTATGAAACTACACACTGTTGAATCATTCCCCTGGTGAATCACTAGCTACACTATGAAACCACACACTGTTGAATCATTCCCACGGTGAATCACTAGGTCCACTATGAAACCACACACTATTGAATCATTCCCACGGTGAATCACTAGGTCCACTATGAAACTACACACTGTTGAATCATTCCCCTGGTGAATCACTAGCTACACTATGAAACCACACACTGTTGAATCATTCCCACGGTGAATCACTAGGTCCACTATGAAACCACACACTATTGAATCACTCCCATGGTGAATCACTAGCTACACTATGAAACCACACACTATTGAATCATTCCCCTGGTGAATCACTAGCTACACTATGAAACCACACACTATTGAATCATTCCCCTGGTGAATCACTAGCTACACTATGAAACCACACACTATTGAATCATTCCCATGGTGAATCACTAGGTCCACTATGAAACCACACACTATTGAATCATTCCCCTGGTGAATCACTAGGTCCACTATGAAACCACACACTATTGAATCATTCCCATGGTGAATCACTAGGTCCACTATGAAACCACACACTATTGAATCATTCCCATGGTGAATCACTAGGTCCACTATGAAACCACACACTATTGAATCATTCCCCTGGTGAATCACTAGCTACACTATGAAACCACACACTATTGAATCATTCCCCTGGTGAATCACTAGCTACACTATGAAACCACACACTATTGAATCATTCCCCTGGTGAATCACTAGCTACACTATGAAACCACACACTATTGAATCATTCCCATGGTGAATCACTAGGTCCACTATGAAACCACACACTATTGAATCATTCCCATGGTGAATCACTAGGTCCACTATGAAACCACACACTATTGAATCATTCCCCTGGTGAATCACTAGGTCCACTATGAAACCACACACTATTGAATCATTCCCAAGGTGAATCATTAGGTCCACTATGAAACCACACACTATTGAATCATTCCCATGGTGAATCACTAGGTCCACTATGAAACCACACACTATTGAATCATTCCCCTGGTGAATCACTAGGTCCACTATGAAACCACACACTGTTGAATCATTCCCACGGTGAATCACTAGGTCCACTATGAAACCACACACTATTGAATCATTCCCATGGTGAATCACTAGCTACACTATGAAACCACACACTATTGAATCATTCCCCTGGTGAATCACTAGGTCCACTATGAAACTACACACTAATGAATCATTCCCATGGTGAATCACTAGGTCCACTATGAAACCACACACTATTGAATCATTCCCATGGTGAATCACTAGGTCCACTATGAAACCACACACTATTGAATCATTCCCCTGGTTAATCACTAGGTACACTATGAAACCACACACTATTGAATCATTCCCCTGGTGAATCACTAGCTACACTATGAAACCACACACTATTGAATCATTCCCCTGGTGAATCACTAGCTACACTATGAAACCACACACTATTGAATCATTCCCATGGTGAATCACTAGGTCCACTATGAAACCACACACTATTGAATCATTCCCCTGGTGAATCACTAGCTACACTATGAAACCACACACTATTGAATCATTCCCATGGTGAATCACTAGGTCCACTATGAAACCACACACTATTGAATCATTCCCCTGGTGAATCACTAGGTCCACTATGAAACCACACACTATTGAATCATTCCCTTGGTGAATCACTAGGTCCACTATGAAACCACACACTATTGAATCATTCCCATGGTGAATCACTAGGTCCACTATGAAACCACACACTATTGAATCATTCCCCTGGTGAATCACTAGGTCCACTATGAAACCACACACTAATGAATCATTCCCTGGTGAATCACTAGGTCCACTATGAAACCACACACTAATGAATCATTCCCTGGTGAATCACTAGGTCCACTATGAAACCACACACTATTGAATCATTCCCCTGGTGAATCACTAGGTCCACTATGAAACCACACACTATTGAATCATTCCCCTGGTGAATCACTAGGTCCACTATGAAACCACACACTATTGAATCATTCCCAAGGTGAATCACTAGGTCCACTATGAAACCACACACTGTTGAATCATTCCCATGGTGAATCACTAGGTCCACTATGAAACCTCACACTATTGAATCATTCCCCTGGTGAATCACTAGGTCCACTATGAAACCACACACTGTTGAATCATTCCCATGGTGAATCACTAGGTCCACTATGAAACCTCACACTATTGAATCATTCCCCTGGTGAATCACTAGCTACACTATGAAACCACACACTATTGAATCATTCCCACGGTGAATCACTAGGTCCACTATGAAACCACACACTATTGAATCATTCCCACGGTGAATCACTAGGTCCACTATGAAACCACACACTATTGAATCATTCCCACGGTGAATCACTAGGTCCACTATGAAACCACACACTAATGAATCATTGTAGAGACTTTGATATTCCTGGCCGCAATTGATATGGTGAAAACAATGAATGGGGAGGCAGAGGCACAGAAAACTCACATCAATACCTTTGTCAGATAACACTGTTTTAAACTAATAATTGATGCTATTGCTAGCGGTCAAGAGGAAACTCTGACTGAACGACTGAAAAAACTCCCCAGTTTATGCTCTCCAAATGGACGCGAGGGCCAAATGGACGCGAGGGCCAAATGGACGTGAGGGCCAAATGGACGTGAGGGCCAAATGGACGCGAGGGCCAAATGGACGTGAGGGCCAAATGGACGCGAGGGCCAAATGGACGCGAGGGCCAAATGGACGCGAGGGCCAAATGGACGCGAGGGCCAAATGGACGCGAGGGCCAAATGGACGCGAGGGCCAAATGGACGCGATGGCCAAATGGACGTGAGGGCCAAATGGACGTGAGGGCCAAATGGACGCGAGGGCCAAATGGACGCGAGGGCCAAATGGACGCGAGGGCCAAATGGACGCGAGGGCCAAATGGACGCGAGGGCCAAATGGACGCGAGGGCCAAATGGACGTGAGGGCCAAATAGACGTGAGGGCCAAATGGACGCGAGATGAACATGCGTTGACGTTTGTTAGCTACATGTCAGGGAAAGCTATTCATGAGGACTGTTCTGTCTCATGATTCCCGAGCATTAAACGACACGGGGGATGTTCAGTGTGCTGCGTGGCGATATTGACGGAAAAACAGATTCCAGGGGATGGAATGCTGGGTCTTTTGCACAGATGGGGCTCCATCTATGGCGGGACGGCGGACGAGCCTCTGCACTCTAGTTATAAATGAGTCTCCCTCTGCCATACGGACGCATTGTATGATACACCGAGAGCAACTGGTGGCAAAAGAGCTGAGCACAAAACTCAGCAGAGATATACAGTGTACTGCAGCAGGTAACTTCAATTGTTAAACTACATCAAACCACATCCACTGCGTGCCTGTTCACTAAACTATATGGAGATATGTGATCAGAGCATGACAATGTTCTATTTCATACCGATGCTTGGTGGTTATCGACGGGGAGTGTTGGGAGAAAAAACATTTAATTGAGAGAGGAACTGTTGTTGTTCACAATGCATGTAAAAAAATATAAAAAAATACAGACTTGTTTGACTTTCTGTGTAATGAAAAGAAAATGTTTCTCTCTGCCTAAGTAACAGACGTATTTGGGACACTGAACGAACTGAACGCAAGCATGCAGGAGAAATACAAAAAAAACATTCTACAGATGAGTGAACGAATCAGTGGATTCAGAGGAAAGAAATATTTTTGGAGTCTTTTCAAAAGTGATCCGTACCCCCTTTCCCTCAGCTGTGTTTCTAACAGAAAACTGCATCAGTAAGTGTCCCCACACCAGTAATGACTGCTCACCTCCAACGTTTTGGAAAAGCACTTTGAGACCTACTTCTAAATCCGTTTGACTGTGATCCTGGCTCTGTTGACATGCCGGGTAAGTGAAATCAAACAGCTGATTGAGCTGTCTTGTAACCAAACGCTGCAGACAACTTCTTTCACAGGTCACAACTTCTTTCACAGGTGGCAACTTCTTTCACAGGTCACAACTTCTTTCACAGGTCACAACTTCTTTCACAAGTGACAACTTATTTCACAGGTGGCAACTTCTTTCACAGGTCACAACTTATTTCACAGGTTAAATTCAAAGGGAATACCCTGCCCCCCCCTCTCCCCTGAGCATTAAAACTCATGGTACCCTTCACCAGCTCATATCTGTGTGAAGCTGGATTCAGTGCTCTTGTCTACATTAAAACCAAATATCCATCTAGGTTGGCTGTGACAGCAGAGATGAGGTGCGTACTGTCGACCAAGCCCCCTGACTTTGAGAAGCTCAGACAGACACGACATGCATCAAGCCACACCCATCTCATTAGTGGTGGTTAGATAAGAGAAAATTATGTCTGTCACAAACCTGCTCGAAGTTCGTAACAAAAAGGGAAACAACGTGGAGATAAGGAATAACAAAATATATTTATTAACTGAAGTAAACTAAATACAATTAACAATGGTGTGTATAGTCAGTAATCAGTAGTGTAAGTGAGTGGTCGCGTGCATAAATGTGATAATGAGAGGTGTTGAAAGGTGCCAACGCAAACAAACGGCCACAACTAAAATCTATCAGTGTGTCTGCATGGAGAGAGTCTCCTCAATGAATGGGGAAGTGGTGTATTTATCCTGGGACACACCCAGGCCCAGGTGTGTCCCATGTCGCTGACGACCCTCACAGCTCCGCCCGCCGACATCCTAATAAGGAAAACAAGAGCAAAGAGAGAGAATACGGCAGACAGAGTGGGAGGGTCGTCACATGTCAGACTCATTTACAATTGACTGTCACAGCTCCACATTAACAGTATGTGACTGTCACAACTCCACATTAACAGTATGTGACTGTCACAACTCCACATTAACAGTATGTGACTGTCACAACTCCACATTAACAGTATGTGACTGTCACAACTCCACATTAACAGTATGTGATGGTGAGTTGAGAAGACAATCAGAAATACTGTTAGAATGTTTTTCTATTGACAGACATAGCCCCAAATTAAAAAAGTTAACATTGGCTGTTAATTACATAATTCTTTTTACGCATGGTTGGAGTCGCGAGAATTTTCAGATATCAAAATGGGGTCGTGGGCCAAAGTACTTTGCGAACCCCTTGCCTTAGACTGCTTTCAAGATAAGGAAACAAATGGCTAAACTATCTCTTTAACTATCTGCGGTGTGTGAACCGTGAAGGGGAATGTGTGACAGGAAACGGTGAAACTAATGCATATTACAATTAACATTTCTGTTATCTCACTTGAACGGTTAATGACCCACTTAAAGATTTGACCTACAAAACAGAATGGTTCAGAAGGAAAACACTCGACTGTAATCTTTGCAGTGCTGTAACGATTACGCTGGGCGTCAGGAAGCAGGAGCAGAAGGTGAGTTTAATAATACTAATAGGCCGATAATACAAAACGGGAGAAGCGTACAGAACGACACAAAATCAATACTGCCTGATGACTGATACTACTGAGGGCTAAATAAAGGGAGAGTAATCAGGCCGATGATGAAGTCCAGGTGTACGTAATGATTGTTGCCAGGACCATTGGTTAGGGGCGGCAGGTAGCCTAGTGGTTAGAGTGTTGGGCCAGTAACCTAAAAGGTTGCTAGATCGACTCCCTGAGCTGACAAGGTGAAAATATGTCGTTCTGCCCACATGAACAAGGCAGTTAACCCACTATTCCCCGGTAGGCAGTCATTGTAAATAAGAATTTATTCTTAATTGACTTGCCTAGTTAAATAGAAATAGTGGACCGGTGACGTCGAGCTCCAGAGGGAGAAGCCGTCCTAGAAAGTATTATATTCAAATCCTTCCAGAATGTTACGTGTTACATTCAAATGACATGTTTGTTCTAAAACATTTAAAGTGTATCCCAAATTGACACCCAATAGTGTTCTACTTTTGCAACAGGGCCCATTCGGGTTAAGAATAGGGTTCCAGAATTAGGGTTCCATTTGGGCACATTCCAGGATTAGGGTTCCGTTTGGGCGCATTCCAGGATTAGGGTTCCGTTTGGGCACATTCCAGGATTAGGGTTCCGTTTGGGCACATTCCAGGATTAGGGTTCCGTTTGGGCACATTCCAGGATTAGGGTTCCGTTTGGGCACATTCCAGGATTAGGGTTCCGTTTGGGCACATTCCAGGATTAGGGTTCCATTTGGGCACATTCCAGGATTAGGGTTCCATTTGGGCACATTCCAGGATTAGGGTTCCTTTTGGGCACATTCCAGGATTAGGGTTCCGTTTGGGCACATATTCACAAACTGCCTGAGAGGACAGGCTCTTTCTAACACCGGATGTGTATCTTGTCTAGGAGACATCATCCTAAAGATGGGGTTTTCTAAACATGTACGCTCACGTCAGTGAATTAGTGTATACATGTGGTCTGTAACATTGTAATCCGGGCTTCTCAGGGGTCTTTTAAATATTGATCTAAGCGTCTAGCTGATCCTACGCTCTTGTCAGTCCGGGTTAATTGATTGGTTTGTCATTTATTAGGGATCAATAGAAATCTGTCTACACAGGCTCAGCTCTCCTCTCCTCAAGGTGTCCATGACGGTGATGTCTCCTTCGGTCCTTCTGGTTAGCAAGACTCAGTGTGTTGCCCAAATGGCTCTAAATAAGGTGTCGTTTGGGACACAGCCCAGTTCTTCTTTGGTCAGGCACCTTTTCTTTCCTCACCCCGACACTCAGATACACACACTCTAGAAGAGATAGTTCTAACCCTGATGAACCGTCTCAAATGGCCCCCTATTCCCATAGGGCTCTGATCAAACCTAGTGCACTATATAGGGAATAGGGTGCCATTTGTGACGCAGACTTAAGGCTTGTTTCTAGTTTCAAGTTTTATTAGTCACATGTACGGGATACACAGGGTATACCTCCTCTGCTTACTTGATGTTCCTTCTGGACAATGCAACAACAAGAAGAAATAATTAAAGATCAGAATACCAACATAAAGTAAACGGCTCAGTAGAATAGAATAAACATTTTAGCATCAGTATAATACAGGAAGGGACCATTTATGTTTTTCCCGTGTTTTGGGGAAGGGACGATTGGGGGTAAGAGGGTGTACTCTATCTTGTTGGCCTCTTATTGGAGATTGAGTCGATGTGAATTGATTGGAGATTGAGTCGATGTGAATTGATTGGAGATTGAGTCGATGTGAATTGATTGGAGATTGAGTCGATGTGAATTGATTGGACATTGAGTCGATGTGAATTGATTGGAGATTGAGTCGATGTGAATTGATTGGAGATTGAGTCGATGTGAATTGATTGGAGATTGAGTCGATGTGAATTGATTGGAGATTGAGTCGATGTGAATTGATTGGACATTGAGTCGATGTGAATTGATTGGACATTGAGTCGATGTGAATTGATTGGAGATTGAGTCGATGTGAATTGATTGAACATTGAGTCAATGTGAATTGATTGGACATTGAGTCAATGTGAATTGATTGGAGATTGAGTCGATGTGAATTGATTGAACATTGAGTCGATGTGAATTGATTGAACATTGAGTCAATGTGAATTGTTTGGAGATTGAGTTGATGTGTACTGATTGGCTGTTTTCACACTATTGACCATCCCTGTAGGCAGGACATATCTGCCACCATTCAAACACCATCCATCTATAATGTCCATGAAATGGAGCTGTGTTGAACTAGTCTATATTTCCCTTAGCACATGATCCTTCTATCTTGGATCGAACCCAAGATCTTGACGTTGCTAGGGCCATGCTCTTACCTACTAAACCACACAGGACCAGTCCTGACCAGGGGAGGAATTGAATGAATTTACTGCAGCAGGGCCTAGATTACTGCAGCAGGGCCTAGATTACTGCAGCAGGGCCTAGATGACTGCAGCAGGACCTAGATGACTGCAGCAGGGCCTAGATGACTGCAGCAGGGCCTAGATGACTGCAGCAGGGCCTAGATGACTGCAGCAGGACCTAGATTACTGCAGCAGGGCCTAGATGACTGCAGCAGGGCCTAGATTACTGCAGCAGGGCCTAGATTACAGCAGCAGGGCCTAGATTGCTGCAGCAGGGCCTAGATGACTGCAGCAGGGCCTAGATGACTTTACAGATCCATGTGATGAAAACAATGCAATCTGAAATTCTGTTTTAATAAATTCAATAAATATAATTGTTTTAAAGCCTTTATGAGCAAGAATGGTGCTTAACACAGCTTCAAACTACACAGCTTCAAACTACACAGCTTCAAACCACACAGCTTCAAACTACACAGCTTCAAACTACACAGCTTCAAACCACACAGCTTCAAACTACACAGCTTCAAACCACACAGCTTCAAACCACACAGCTTCAAACTACACAGCTTCAAACTACACAGCTTCAAACCACACAGCTTCAAACTACACAGCTTCAAACCACACAGCTTCAAACTACACAGCTTCAAACTACACAGCTTCAAACTACACAGCTTCAAACCACACAGCTTCAAACCACACAGCTTCAAACTACACAGCTTCAAACTACACAGCTTCAAACCACACAGCTTCAAACCACACAGCTTCAAACTACACAGCTTCAAACTACACAGCTTCAAACCACACAGCTTCAAACTACACAGCTTCAAACCACACAGCTTCAAACCACACAGCTTCAAACTACACAGCTTCAAACTACACAGCTTCAAACTACACAGCTTCAAACCACACAGCTTCAAACTACACAGCTTCAAACTACACAGCTTCAAACTACACAGCTTCAAACCACACAGCTTCAAACCACACAGCTTCAAACTACACAGCTTCAAACCACACAGCTTCAAACTACACAGCTTCAAACTACACAGCTTCAAACCACACAGCTTCAAACTACACAGCTTCAAACCACACAGCTTCAAACTACACAGCTTCAAACTACACAGCTTCAAACCACACAGCTGCAAACTACATAGCTTCAAACCACACAGCTTCAAACTACACAGCTTCAAACCATAACATGGGATTTCTTCTTCCAACTGCCTGCTCCACCACCTTCAGTGTTCTGGCATTTCAGTAAACAATGGACTTTTGACATATAAAGAGGTTTATATAAGAAAGACGTCTTTAGATGTCAGATCATCTCTGAGTCTGAGCATGCCCATATATGTACAGCATGACTCAATGAATAGATGACACTTTCTCTCGCTCTCTGTCTCTGTCTCTCTCTTTCTCGTTATCTGTCTCTCTGTCTCTCTCTCTCTCTCTCTCGCTCTCTCGTTCTCTCTCTCGTTCTCTGTGTCTCTGTCTCTTTCTGTCTCTGTCTCTCTCTCCCTATCTCTCTCGCTCTCTCTCTCTCTCTTTCTCTGTCTCTCTTTCTCTCGCTCTCTGTCTCTGTCTCTCTCTTTCTCGTTATCTGTCTCTCTCTCTCTCTCGCTCTCTCTCTCTCTCTCTCTCGTTCTCTCTCGTTCTCTGTGTCTCTGTCTCTTTCTGTCTCTTTCTGTCTCTGTCTCTGTCTCTCTCCCTATCTCTCTCGCTCTCTCTCTCTCTGTCTCTCTTTCTCTCGCTCTCTGTCTCTGTCTCTCTCTTTCTCGTTATCTGTCTCTCTGTCTCTCTGTCTCTCTCGCTCTCTCTCTCTTTCTCTGTCTCTCTTTCTCTCGCTCTCTCTCTCACTCTTGCTCTCTCACCCCTCTCTCTCTCTCTCCCACTCTCTCTCTCTCAGTATTCTTGTGTCTCATTGATGTCTGGGAGAAGAGCGGGAATGTAGAAAGCAGTGAGTGGGAGGAGATAGAACTGACACACACACACTGACACACACTGACACACACACACACACACACACACACACACACACACACACACACACACACACACACACACACAGACACAGACACAGACACACTCACACAGATGAACACACACAGCCCGACACACACTAACACATACATACACATTCATTTATATCCTCACATATAGGTATTTCTGTTGTGTTACGTAAGCTGCTTCCTTACTGCTTTCAACCACTGTCTTTGATATGACGTGGAAGATGCCTCTTCTTATAGATCACTGCTTTGACAGCAGGCCACCTTTTATGTAACCTTAAACAATAGGGCCTTCCTTCCTGAGGAAAATGTCTCCCTTTTTCCCTCGTCAATCTACACACAATACCCTATAATGACAAATCAAACACAGGTTTTAAGAAATTTTTGCTAATTAATAAAAAATAAATAAAACGGAAATATCACATTTATTTAAGTATTCAGAACCTTTACTCAGTATTTTGTAAAGCACCTTTGGCAGCGATTACAGCATCGAGTCTTCTTGGGTATGACGCTACAAGCTTGACACACCTGTATTTGGGGAGTTTCTCCCATTCTTCTCTGCAGATCCTCTCAAGCTCTGTCAGGTTGGATGGGGAGTGACGCTGCAAAGTTATTTTCAGGTCTCTTCAGAGATGTTCGATTGGGTTCAAGTCCAGGCTCTGGCTGGGCCACTCAAGGACATTCAGAGACTTGTCCCGAAGCCACTCCTGCGTTGTCTTGGCTGTGTGCTTAGGGTCGTTGTCCTGTTGGAAGGTGGACCTTCACCCCAGTCTGAGGTCCTGAGCGCTCTGGAGCAGGTTTTCATCAAGGATCTCTACTTTGCTCTGTTCATCTTTCCCTCGATCCTGACTAGTCTCCCAGTCCCTGCCGCTGAAAAATATCCCCACAGCATGATGCTGCCACCACCATGCTTCATCGTAGGGATGGTGCCAGGTTTCCTCCAGACGTGACGCTTGGCATTCAGGCCAAAAAGTTAAATCTTGGTTTCATCAGACCAGAGAATCTTGTTTTTCATGGTCTGAGAGTCTTTAGGTGCCTTTTGGCAAACTCCAAGCGGGCTGTCATGTGCCTTTTACTGAAGAGTGGCTTCCGTCTGGCCACTCTACCATAAAGTGGAGTGCTGCAGAGATGGTTGTCCTTCTGGAAGGTTCTCCCATCTCCACATAGGAACTCTGGAGCTCTGTCAGAGTGATCATCGGGTTTTTGGTCACCTCCCTGACCACGGCCCTTCTCCCCCGATTGCTCAGTTTGGCCGGGCGGCCACCTCTAGGAAGAGTATTGGTGGTTCCAAACTTCTTACATTTAAGAATGATGGAGACCACTGTGTTCTTGGGGACCTTCAATTCTGCAGAAGGTTTTTGTTAGTCTTCCCCAGATCTCTGCCTCGACACAATCCTGTCTCGGAGCTCTATGGACAATTCCTTCGACCTCATGACTTGGTTTTTGCTCTGACATGCACTGTCAACTGTGAGACCTTATATAGACAGGTGTGTGCCTTTCCAAATCATGTCCAATCAATTGAATTTACCACAGGTGGACTCCAATCAAGTTGTAGAAACATCTCAATGATGATCAATGGAAACAGGATGTAACTGAACTCAATTTAGAGTCCAAATGGTCTGAATACGGTATTTCTGTTTCTTATTTGTAATAAATTTGCCAACATTTCTAAAAAACTTTCTTTTTTTTTGCTTTGTCATTATAGGGTTTTGTGTAGATTGCTGAGATTTGTATTAATTTAATCCATTTTAGAATAAGGCTGTAACGTAACAAAATGTGGAAAAAGTGAAGGGGTTCTGAATAGTTTCTGAAGGCACTGTATATACACACCACATGAACATCTCATTGTAAGAATGACTTGTGTCAGAAAGTAGACGTCCTAACCGACTTGCCAAAACTATAGTTTGTTAACAAGAACTTTGTGGAGTGGTTGAAAAAATGAGTTTTAATGACTCCAACCTAAGTGTATGTAAACTTCCGAATTCAACTGTGTGTATATATAGCACCAACGCAAATAGGCCTGCCGCCTACTTAGTGTAGTGTATTTGTTGTCATAGTTACGACACTGTACAGCAAGCAAATACTCTGTACAGCAAGCAAATACGCTGTACCTCAAGCTCCATGACCACTGACCAGTCAGTTGTGCTATTGGCTGTCCGATCTACCTTTTAGTATGTCAATTTTATTGATAAAAAAACAGAAACAGTTGGAAAGTGTAGAGGGGGTTAGTAGGAAGTAGAGGGCCAGAGATGGGGAAAGTGTAGAGGGGGTTAGTAGGAAGTAGAGGGCCAGAGATGGGAAAGTGTAGAGGGGGTTAGTAGGAAGTAGAGGGCCAGAGATGGGAAAGTGTAGAGGGGGTTAGTAGGAAGTAGAGGGCCAGAGATGGGAAAGTGTAGAGGGGGTTAGTAGGAAGTAGAGGGCCAGAGATGGGAAAGTGTAGAGGGGGTTAGTAGGAAGTAGAGGGCCAGAGATGGGAAAGTGTAGAGGGGGTTAGTAGGAAGTAGAGGGCCAGAGATGGGAAAGTGTAGAGGGGGTTAGTAGGAAGTAGAGGGCCAGAGATGGGAAAGTGTAGAGGGGGTTAGTAGGAAGTAGAGGGCCAGAGATGGGAAAGTGTAGAGGGGGTTAGTAGGAAGTAGAGGGCCAGAGATGGGAAAGTGTAGAGGGGGTTAGTAGGAAGTAGAGGGCCAGAGATGGGAAAGTGTAGAGGGGGTTAGTGGGAAGTAGAGGTCCAGAGATGGGAAAGTGTAGAGGGGGTTAGTAGGAAGTAGAGGGCCAGAGATGGGAAAGTGTAGAGGGGGTTAGTAGGAAGTAGAGGGCCAGAGATGGGAAAGTGTAGAGGGGGTTAGTAGGAAGTAGAGGGCCAGAGATGGGAAAGTGTAGAGGGGGTTAGTAGGAAGTAGAGGGCCAGAGATGGGAAAGTGTAGAGGGGGTTAGTAGGAAGTAGAGGGCCAGAGATGGGAAAGTGTAGAGGGGGTTAGTAGGAAGTAGAGGGCCAGAGATGGGAAAGTGTAGAGGGGGTTAGTGGGAAGTAGAGGGCCAGGGATGGGAAAGTGTAGAGGGGGTTAGTAGGAAGTAGAGGACCAGAGATGGGAAAGTGTAGAGGGGGTTAGTAGGAAGTAGAGGGCCAGAGATGGGAAAGTGTAGAGGGGGTTAGTGGGAAGTAGAGGGCCAGAGATGGGGAAAGTGTAGAGGGGGTTAGTAGGAAGTAGAGGGCCAGAGATGGGAAAGTGTAGAGGGGGTTAGTAGGAAGTAGAGGGCCAGAGATGGGAAAGTGTAGAGGGGGTTAGTAGGAAGTAGAGGGCCAGAGATGGGAAAGTGTAGAGGGGGTTAGCAGGAAGTAGAGAGCCAGAGATGGGAAAGTGTAGAGGGGGTTAGCAGGAAGTAGAGGGCCAGAGATGGGAAAGTGTAGAGGGGGTTAGTAGGAAGTAGAGGGCCAGAGATGGGAAAGTGTAGAGGGGGTTAGTAGGAAGTAGAGGGCCAGAGATGGGAAAGTGTAGAGGGGGTTAGTAGGAAGTAGAGGGCCAGAGATGGGAAAGTGTAGAGGGGGTTAGTAGGAAGTAGAGGTCCAGAGATGGGGAAAGTGTAGAGGGGGTTAGTAGGAAGTAGAGGGCCAGAGATGGGGAAGGTGTAGAGGGGGTTAGTAGGAAGTAGAGGGCCAGAGATGGGAAAGTGTAGAGGGGGTTAGTAGGAAGTAGAGGGCCAGAGATGGGAAAGTGTAGAGGGGGTTAGTAAGAAGTAGAGGTCCAGAGATGGGAAAGTGTAGAGGGGGTTAGTAGGAAGTAGAGGGCCAGAGATGGGAAAGTGTAGAGGGGGTTAGTAGGAAGTAGAGGGCCAGCGATGGGAAAGTGTAGAGGGGGTTAGTAGGAAGTAGAGGGCCAGAGATGGGAAAGTGTAGAGGGGGTTAGTAGGAAGTAGAGGGCCAGAGATGGGAAAGTGCCCGAGATAGAGCTGAACATGTGATCTGCAGTCAGGAAGGCTAACCACTACTCTGGCACCCTGGTTGTGGTTGTATGTGCTGCGTAAAGACTGGTTGTGGTTGTATGTGCTGGGTAAAGATTGGTGTGGTTGTATGTGCTGGGTAAAGACTGGTTGTATGTGCTGGGTAAAGACTGGTTGTGGTTGTATGTGCTGGGTAAAGACTGGTTGTATGTGCTGGGTAAAGACTGGTTGTGGTTGTATGTGCTGGGTAAAGACTGGTTGTGGTTGTATGTGCTGGGTAAAGACTGGTTGTGGTTGTATGTGCTGGGTAAAGACTGGTTGTATGTGCTGGGTAAAGACTGGTGTGGTTGTATGTGCTGGGTAAAGACTGGTTATGGTTGTATGTGCTGGGTAAAGACTGGTTTTGGTTGTATGTGCTGGGTAAAGACTGGTGTGGTTGTATGTGCTGGGTAAAGACTGGTTGTATGTGCTGGGTAAAGACTGGTTGTGGTTCTATGTGCTGGGTAAAGACTGGTTGTGGTTGTATGTGCTGGGTAAAGACTGGTTGTATGTGCTGGGTAAAGACTGGTTGTGGTTGTATGTGCTGGGTAAAGACTGGTTGTATGTGCTGGGTAAAGACTGGTTGTGGTTGTATGTGCTGGGTAAAGACTGGTTGTATGTGCTGGGTAAAGACTGGTGTGGTTGTATGTGCTGGGTAAAGACTGGTGTGGTTGTATGTGCTGGGTAAAGACTGGTTGTGGTTCTATGTGCTGGGTAAAGATTGGATGTGGTTGTTTGTGCTGGGTAAAGACTGGTTGTGGTTCTATGTGCTGGGTAAAGACTGATTGTGGTTGTATAACTGGGTAAAGACTGGTTGTGGTTGTATGTGCTGGGTAAAGACTGGTTGTGGTTGTATGTGCTGGGTAAAGACTGGTTGTATGTGCTGGGTAAAGACTGATTGTATGTGCTGGGTAAAGACTGGTTGTGGTTCTATGTGCTGGGTAAAGACTGATTGTGGTTCTATGTGCTGGGTAAAGACTGATTGTGGTTCTATGTGCTGGGTAAAGACTGATTGTGGTTCTATGTGCTGGTAAAGACTGGTTGTGGTTCTATGTGCTGGGTAAAGACTGATTGTGGTTCTATGTGCTGGGTAAAGACTGGTTCTATGTGCTGGGTAAAGACTGATTGTGGTTCTATGTGCTGGGTAAAGACTGGTTGTGGTTCTATGTGCTGGGTAAAGACTGGTTGTGGTTCTATGTGCTGGGTAAAGACTGATTGTGGTTCTATGTGCTGGGTAAAGACTGATTGTGGTTCTATGTGCTGGGTAAAGACTGATTGTGGTTCTATGTGCTGGGTAAAGACTGGTTGTGGTTCTATGTGCTGGGTAAAGACTGATTGTGGTTCTATGTGCTGGGTAAAGACTGGTTCTATGTGCTGGGTAAAGACTGGTTGTGGTTCTATGTGCTGGGTAAAGACTGGTTGTGGTTCTATGTGCTGGGTAAAGACTGAGCAGTTATATCTACTGGCTTAATTCCTTTTAGTGAAAGACAATGTGAGGAGAGAAAATAAAGGGAACTAACTGAAACATTTATGAGAATAGTTCCTAAACCAAAAACAGCTTTGCTAACTTCCATGAGGATATCCATTAGAAGTATGTGTAGGTACACGTGAACCCATAAAAAGTCTGTTCGTCTCTGTGACTGCGTCCCTATTCCCTATAGTCCACTACTGTAGACCAGAGACCCTATGAGTCCTAGTCTGAAGCAGTTCACTAGGAAGGGGATTAGGATGTCATTTGGGACACGTGTGTCTCCCCATTGCAGGTTAATAATAGCAAGGGGGAAGCCAGTCATTAACCTTCTCTCTCTCTCTCTGTCCCTCTGTCCCTCTGTCCCTCTGTCTCTCCCTCTCTCTCTCTCTCTCTCTCTCTCTCTCCCTCTGTCCCTTTGTCCCTCTGTCCCTCTGTCTCTCCCTCTCTCTCTCTCTCTCCCTCTGTCCCTTTGTCCCTTTGTCCTTTGTCCCTCTCTCTCTCTCTCTCTCTCTCTCTCTCTCTCTCTCTCTCTCCCTCTGTCCCTCTGTGTATCTCTCTCTCTCTCTCTCTCTCTCTCTCTCTCTCTCCCTCTGTGTATCTCTCTCTCTCTCTCTCTCTCTCTCTCTTTATTTCTTTATTTCTTTCTTTACTAACATGCCCTGCCGAGGGGTGAATCTAGAGCATGGATTTCTGCTTCAGCAATGTTCTCTGCTACTGCACATAAAAGTCAATAAATAACAAGTGAAGAGGGGGTGATTCAAGGGTTTTTCTTTATTTTTTTACTATTTTCTACATTGTAGAATAGTAGTGAAGACATCAAAACTATGAAATAACCCTTTGCCTTGATGACAGCTTTGCACACTCTTGGCATTCTCTCAACCAGCTTCAACTGGAATGCTTTACCAACGGTCTTGAAGGAGTTCCCACATTATATATATATAGTAAAGTGCACTATATAGGGAATAGGGTGCCTTTTGGGACGCAGCTTGAGTCTAGGCTGGCAGGGTTACAGTATCGGCATTAGACAAAGAGAAGAAGACCCTAGTAGAAATGTAACGGGATTGGCTGCTTGTTCTACACCAATAGGTGGACACGTGGGATGTGTCTCATGTAGTGCATTACATAGGGGAAAGGGTTTCATTTGGGACGCAACCATGGAGTGCTCCCCATACTGGGCAGAGAGATTACACACATCTAAACACTTCACTATCCTAGTAACACATTCATCCAAAAAATAGTATATTTCGTTTTTATCTCTTGTGCCAACTGTGTACTCCACTGCTTTTTAACCAATATTGTTATTTATTACCAGTGGTGTAAAGTACTTTTAAGTTAAAATACTTGAAAGTACTGCTTAAGTATTTTTTGGGGAGCTATCTGTACTTTACTCTACTATTTATATTTTTGACAACTTTATACTTTTACTTCACTACATTCCTATAGAAAAGTATGTACTTTTTACTCCGTACGTTTTCCCTGACAGCCAAAAGTATAGACATTTTGAATGCTTAGAAGGACAGGAAACTTTGTCTAATTCACACACTTGTCAAGAGAACATCCCTGGTCGTCCCTACTGCCTCTGATTTTGGCGGTCTCACTAAACACATGCTTCGTTTGTAAATGATGTTGGAGTGTGCCCCTGGCTATCCATCAATTTTTTAAAAACAAGAAATGGTGCTGTCTAGTTTGCTTAATATAAGACATTTTTATATTTTAGCAATTGCATTTACTTTTGATACTTAAGTATATTTAAAACCAAATACTTTTAGACTTTAACTTAAGTAGTATTTTACTGGGTGACTTTCACGTTTACTTGAGTCATTTATTTTATTAAGGTATCCTTACTTTTACTCAAGTATGAGAATTGGGTACTTTTTCCACCACTGTATATTACATTATTATGTTCTTGTTTTCTCATAATAAAACACTGCTATGTATGACAGGTTATGTCCCAAATGGCACCCTATTCCCTATGTACAGTAGTGCACTACTTTAGACCAGGACCCCCATAGGGAATAGGGTGCCATTTGGGATGCACAATACTCTTTACCTGGTTCTATGATGGGAGAAGGCATGTGGGAAATAAGCTTTTAATTAGTTGTACCTTTTAGGCATCTATTGGGGTGGCGGGTAGCCTAGTGGTTAGAGCGTTGGGCCAGTAACCAAAAGGTAGCTGTATCGAATCCCCGAGCTGACAAGGTAAACATCTGTCGTTCTGCCCCCTGAACAAGGCAGTTAACCCACTGTTCCCTGGTAGGCCGTCATTGTAAATAAGAATGTATTCTTAACTGACTTGCCAGGATAAATACATATATTAAAAAGCTGTAGGTATCCAGGGCTTCTTTAGCAGACATCCTATTCAATAGTAGTAGGGAGGCAATCTGGGATTTTGTCCGCCCCTTGTTTTCGTAAACAGAGATGGGACTGGAGAAACATCAGCACACGTTATGGATGGGGTAGGACAGTTGAACTAAGCTCAGTAGCTCATTTACAAGTTATATTCTTTTAGAATCAACGGCTATATACCATTATGGATGTACCAATCTCAGATTGTCCGTTAAAGGAGTGTAATCCCGTCCTCTCTTTTAGATCCAGGCTGGGTTGCCATGGAAGCCTGAGAAATGGCTGGTGCTATTTGAGCGGAGAGATAGAGAGGTCTAGTGCCCCCGGCTCTGCTAAAGCCTCGAGCATTCTACAGCATTTCCTTCTACTGTGGGTAGACAAAGTGTTGGTCTCCATTGTGATGTTAATTATGTCAACAACAGAAGTGGCACTTGTTTCGTCCAGTTTTTTGTTTTTGTTTTGTTGAGACATGAATCCTCCTTGGTTCAGTAAAACACGCAGAGTAGTTGAGAGATAGAGAGATAGAATACTATTAGAATATAATAGAATTCATGGAAAATGACTTGTTGCTGAACATGTCCCACATGCAATATAGAATGTGCAATATAGAATGTGCATTACTGGTTGACGCTCATAGTCTAATAGCCTATACTGTTTTAATATTGCGTGTTGTGTTTCCAATCAATATCAATTAGAGAATCGTTCGTGCAAGGCGCTATTATCGTCATATGGAAATGTTGAGGTCGTAGCTGACGTCTGATTGGACAATAACCATTACACTGACAGCTGCCTTGCCCAATAACTGCTCTGGATTCACCTGAATTTGCAATACCGTGTGTCTATTGGTCAGAAAGTGCGTTGTCTTGGATAGTTTGCAGGATATCGCTGCCTGCCTACTTCCAAGGATGCATTTGCGGTGGTAGATCCTGAAAGATAAGTCCGCTGTCTGTGCGCAATAGCATTTTGAGTTATCACATTTAGCTAATTTTCAGGAATTGAGAGATACTATTTCTCTCCGAAGAGAATTGAAAATGGATGAAATGGAGGAAGAATTAAAATGCCCTGTCTGCGGATCGTTTTTCCGGGAGCCGATCATTCTACCGTGCTCCCACAACATTTGCCTGGCTTGTGCTCGGAATATCCTAGTGCAGACCCCGGACGCTGAATCTCCGCAGAGTAGCCGTGCGTCTGGCTCGGGAGTCTCCGACTATGATTACCTGGATCTCGATAAGATGAGCCTGTACAGCGAGGCGGACAGTGGATACGGTTCGTATGGTGGCTTCGTTAGTGCCCCGACCACCCCTTGCCAGAAATCCCCAAACGGGGTGCGTGTTTTCCCACCTGCCGTCCCCCAACCCCCTCCTCAGCACCACTTGCTAGGACACCCAGGTTCCCTACCTCCAATCCCACGCAACTCCTGCCTCACATGCCCGCAGTGCCATCGCAGCCTCATCTTGGACGAGAGGGGGCTCCGCGGGTTTGCCAAGAACCGGGTGCTGGAAGGGGTCGTGGACCGGTACCAGCAGAGCAAAACAGCCGCTCTCAAGTGTCAGCTCTGCGAGAAGAGTCCCAAAGAGGCCACTGTGATGTGCGAGCAATGTGATGTGTTCTACTGTGACCCTTGTCGCTTGAGGTGCCACCCTCCCCGAGGTCCGCTAGCCAAGCATCGTCTTGTACCTCCGGCACAGGGCCGGGTAAGCCGTCGGACAAGTCCCCGGAAGATCTCAACTTGTACGGAGCACGAACTGGAAAACCTGAGCATGTACTGTGTTCAGTGTAAGATGCCTGTGTGTTACCAGTGTTTGGAGGAAGGAAAACATGGGACACACGAAGTCAAAGCTCTAGGAGCTATGTGGAAACTGCACAAGGTAGGGTCACGTGTTCCAAATCGTTACATTTATACCTCTATTTTTCCAATGTCATAACGCGCATAAACTCACCAATTATAGTCCTTAAATGGGTCCCTATGAATTTCGTTCGTTGATGCAATTGTGGTAGGCTATTCTACATTTTAATATAAGCGTAACTTTTAAGTTCCAAGTTGAATTGATTGTGTGTGAAAACAATTTGATTAAATAAGATTAAATAATGTGTAATAATAGCCTAAAAACTATTACATGTTTTGTTCACACTTCACTTCCGTCTCTGTTGGGATGAGCTGCTAGTCTATCTGCTCCAAGGTTGTCAGTAAATCTACTTGGGCAAGACTGTAGCAAAATCCCATTTTACAAGAGGCGCTCCCGGTCCGTCTCCCGAGTATAATAAATTGTCGAGGGGCCAGACGCAGAGGTAGAGTCATAGGGTTCTTGTTGAGAGAGGACCCAGCAGCAGTATTGCTGCATCACGGGGAAAGCTACCATCCTCTTTTCTGTAACCCTGTAAAGTTTGGACCCGTTTTTGATTATTAACTGTGACGTATGAGAAATACATTATACTGTGGCTTCGGGAATAGGTGACATAAGGCTTGCTTCCCAATTGGCACCCAATACCCTGTATAGTGCACTACTTTTGACAAGGGCCCGCACTATATTTTGGTAATATAGGAATATTATAAGGGAATAGGATGCCGTTGAGGACAGAAGCGTTGTGTTTCTATCTCCATACTCTAGTCTTTTCTGGTCCCCTTCACATTCTCAGCTGTTCAACGTGTCAATATATATATCTATTTCAAGAATCATATATATATATATATATATTTATTAGAGAATAGGGACGCAGCCTAAATATAAATGCAGTGGCCTGGACACATGGTCAGCTGTGTTGACCTGATGATTTATTTATATATATATATATATAAATATATGCTTTATATTTATTTATTTATTTATTTATATATATATATATATACATATATGCTTTATATTTATTTATATATTTATTTATTTATATATATATATATATATATATATATATAAATAAATAAATGCTTTATATTTATATTATATTTATTTATTTATATATATAAATAAATAAATGCTTTATATTTCTATATTTATTTCTATATTTATTTATGTATGTATATATATATATATATATATATATATATATATATATATATATATATATAAATCACCAGATCAACACAGCTGACCATGTGTCCAGGCCACTGCATTTATATTTAGGCTGCGTCCCTATTCTCTTTATAGTGCACTACATTTGAACAGGACCCAAGTAGTTCCCTATAAAGGGAATAGGGTGCCAATTTGGACGTAGTTGTAGTGTTTCCCCTTTCCTTGTCTTTTCTATCATTGCGGTACTCACATGGCTGTGTTTCAGTGGGCTACAGACGTCAAGCCCACTTTAGAGAGTCTGAGTTGTCATGGGCAACACACACAAACACATGTGCACATACACACACTCTCCCAGCTCCACTCTCCCAGCTCCACTCTCCCAGCTCCACTCTCCCAGCTCCACTCTCCCAGCTCTACTCTCCCAGCTCTGCTCTCCCAGCTCTGCTCTCCCAGCTCCGCTCTCCCAGCTCTACTCTCCCAGCTCTACTCTCCCAGCTCCACTCTCCCAGCTCTACTCTCCCAGCTCCACTCTCCCAGTTCTACTCTCCCAGCTCCACTCTCCTAGCTCCACTCTCCTAGCTCCACTCTCCTAGCTCCACTCTCCCAGCTCCACTCTCCCAGCTCCACTCTCCCACTCTCCCAGCTCCACTCTCCCAGCTCTACTCTCCCAGCTCTACTCTCTTAGTTCCACTCTCTTAGTTCCACTCTCCCAGCTCCACTCTCCCAGCTCCACTCTCCCAGCTCCACTCTCCCACTCTCCCAGCTCCACTCTCTTAGTTCCACTCTCCCAGCTCCACTCTCTTAGTTCTACTCTCCCAGCTCTACTCTTCCAGCTCCCAGCTCCACTCTCCCAGCTCCACTCTCCCAGTTCTACTCTCCCAGCTCTGTCTCCCAAACAGCTCTACTCTCCCTCCCAGCTCTACTCTCCCTCACAGCTCTACTCTCCCTCCCAGCTCTACTCTCCCTCCCAGCTCTCTCTCCCTCCCAGCTCTCTCTCTCCCTCCCAGCACCCAGTGTGTCATTCCATGAGTAGGAGGAGAGGGCCTGATATAGCAACCATCCCCAGCCTACACACTAACACCCCCCCACGCACACACACACTCTCGCTCTACAGAAATCATGCATAACAACGTGTATGCTTGAACTGCTGCACAAATACACAGACATATTGTCCACAGTGAAGTGAAAACCAGTAAAACAATGTGAGATCAAACAAAACAAATCTATGAAAAGAAAAGAATACAGAGGGGAGGAGGAAAGAGAGGGGGAGAGAGGGGAGGGGGAGGGAGGGAGAGAGAGAGAGAGGGGAGGGGGAGGGGGAGGGAGGAGAGGGGGGAGGGAGAGAGAGAGAGGAGGGAATGAGAGAGATGGGGAAAGGGAGAGAGAGAGGAGAGGGGGGGAGAGAGATGGGGAGAGGGGGGAGAGAGAGGGGGGAGAGGGGGGAGAGAGAGGGAGAGAGGGGGGAGAGAGAGAGAGGAGGAGGGAGAGAGAGAGGAGGAGGGAGAGGAGAGATGGGGAGAGGGAGAGAGAGGGGGGGGGAGAGAGAGGGGGAGAGAGGGGGTGAGAGATAGAGGAGGGGGGAGAGAGAGAGGTAGAGGGGGGGGAGAGAGGGAGAGAGAGAGATATGCCCTCCTAGACTCAACTAGGACAACATAACCAACAAAAACGGGTCACAACTAATGCAGCTCTGTCGGACGCTGGGTATGTACATAGTCAATGGTAGGCTTCGAGGGGAGTCCTTTGGTAGGTACACCTATATCTCATCTCCTGGCAGTAGTACTGTAGACTACTTTATCACTGACCTCAAAATAGAGTCTCTTAGAGCGTTCACAGTCAGTCCACTGAAACCCTTATCAGATTACAACAAAATCACAGTCTACTTGAACAGAGCTTTGCTCGATCATGATTTTAAGAAATGCTATAGATGGAAGGAAAATAGTGTGGAAATCTGCCAAAAAACAATTAGGCAACAACAAATTCCTTCTAAATTCAATCCCTTCCTGGACAAGCGGTTTCACTGTAATAGTGAAGGTGTAAACTTGGCATTAGAAAATATTAACAGTATATTTGACCTCTCAGCTTCCCTATCAAATCTAAACATGTCAAGCAGACAACCTAAGAAAATGAACAACAATGACAAATGGTTTGATGAAGAATGCAAAAACCTAAGAAAGAAAGAGAGAAACCTGTCCAACAAAAAACATAGAGACCCAGAAAACCTGAGTCTACGCCTTCACTATGGTGAATCACTAAAACAATACAGAAATACACTACGGAAAAAGAAGGAACAGCACGTCAGAAATCAGCTCAATGTAATTGAAGAATCCATAGAATCTAACCACTTCTGGGAAAATTGGAAAACTCTAAACAAACAACAACACGAAGGCAGACCTGGCTCTCAAGAGAAGACAGGCTATGTGCACACTGCCCACAAAATGAGGTGAAAACTGAGCTGCACTTCCTAACCTCCTGCCAAATGTATGACCATATTAGAGACACATATTTCCCTCAGATTACACAGATCCACAAAGAATGAGAAAACAAATCCAATTTTGATAAACTCCCATATCTATTGGGTGAAATACCACAGTGTGTCATCACAGCAGCAAGATGTGTGACCTGTTGCCACAAGAAAAGGACAACCAGTGAAGAACAAACACCATTGTAAATACAACCCATATTTATGTTGATTTATTTTCTCTTTTGTACTTTAACTATTTCCACATCATTACAACACTGTATATAGACACAATATGACATTTGAAATGTCTTTATTCTTTTGTAACTTTTGTGAGTGTAATGTCTATTGTTATTTCTTTCTTCTTTATTTCACCTTTGTTTATGATCTACTTCAGTTGCTTTGGCAATGTTAACATATGTTTCCCATGCCAATACAGCCCCTTAAATTGAAAATGAGAGGGAGGGAGGGAGGGAGGGAGGGAGGGAGGGAGGGAGGGAGGGAGGGAGGGGAAAGAGAGGGAGAGACGGTGAGGGAGGGGTGGGAGAGAAAGAGAGGGAGTGAGAGAGAAGGTGAGAGAGAGAGAGGGAGAGGGTGAAGGCAGAGAGGGAGGGAGGGAAAGAGAGGGAGAGACGGTGAGGGAGGGGAGTGAGAGTGGGAGAGAAAGAGAGGGAGAGAGAGAGGAGAGAGAGAGGGGAGAGGGAGAGGAGAAAGGGAAAGCTGGCAGGTCTGGTGGATATGGATGGGCAGCTTTCAGACCCAACAGGCCTGGTGGATACGGATGGGCAGATTTCAGACCCAACAGGCATTCCTGGGGCCTTCCTGACTGAACACCCTCTAGGACAGACAGACAGGCTTCTCCATTGGCACTTGCATACACTCACAGTGTCACAAACACTGATAGTTACACGCAAACACACACTGATACACACTGACATTAAAACACACACACACATACACTAACACTGATTCACATGCACACACACACACAGACACACACACACACAGACAGACACACACACACACACACACACACACACACACACACACACACACACACACACACACACACACACACACACACACACACACACACACACACACACACACACAGGGCCGGTTCCACTTAAGCGACATAAAAACACTTTTTGGGGATTCAGTGCAATGTACAAGGCAGCATCAAAACACCCCCCCCCCCCCCCCCCCCAAAAAAAGAAATCTCTCACACAATCAAATAAGACGCATGTGAAGTAAGTAGCTCCGTTTTGTATCGTCAAAAAACTGTGATTATATGTTTCTTACAGACAACATAGTTTTAAATGAAGCCTCTCAAATCAATAGGTTTGGATCCCCATTAGTTCCTGCCAAGGCAGCAGCTACTCTTCCTGGGGTTTATTATGGATCCCCATTAGTTCCTGCCAAGGCAGCAGCTAGTCTTCCTGGGGTTTATTATGGATCCCCATTAGTTCCTGCCAAGGCAGCAGCTACTCTTCCTGGGGTTTATTAAAGATCCCCATTAGTTCCTGCCAAGGCAGCAGCTAGTCTTCCTGGGGTTTATTATGGATCCCCATTAGTTCCTGCCAAGGCAGCAGCTAGTCTTCCTGGGGTTTATTATGGATCCCCATTAGTTCCTGCCAAGGCAGCAGCTACTCTTCCTGGGGTTTATTATGGATCCCCATTAGTTCCTGCCAAGGCAGCAGCTAGTCTTCCTGGTGTTTATTATGGATCCCCATTAGTTCCTGCCAAGGCAGCAGCTAGTCTTCCTGGGGTTTATTATGGATCCCCATTAGTTCCTGCCAAGGCAGCAGCTACTCTTCCTGGGGTTTATTATGGATCCCCATTAGTTCCTGCCAAGGCAGCAGCTACTCTTCCTGGGGTTTATTATGGAACCCCATTAGTTCCTGCCAAGGCAGCAGCTACTCTTCCTGGGGTTTATTATGGATGCCCATTAGTTCCTGCCAAGGCAGCAGCTACTCTTCCTGGGGTTTATTATGGATCCACATTAGTTCCTGCCAAGGCAGCAGCTACTCTTCCTGGGGTTTATTATGGATCCCCATTAGTTCCTGCCAAGGCAGCAGCTACTCTTCCTGGTCCCCAAGCACATCAAGGCACTTACTTAAGACAAAATCTAAAACTGTATATCGTACAACGTTATTACACCACTATACATCTACAATACAACATGTATAACACCACCATACAGCAATATCACAATTTAATTGATTGAATTTGTGATTGTGTGTGCGTATGCGTGTGTCTGTACCTGTGTGTGTGTCTCTTCACAGTCCACACTGTTCCATAACGTGTATTTGTATGTTTTTTAAATCAAATTTTACTGCTTTGCATCAGTTACCTGATGTGGAATAGAATTCCATGTAGTCATGGCTCTATGTAGTACTGTGCGCCTCCCATAGTCTGTTCTGGACTTGAGGATTGTGAAGAGACCTCTGGTGGCATGTCTTGTGGGGGTATGCATGGGTGTCCGAGCTGTGTGCTAGTAGTTTAAACAGACAGCTCGGTGCATTCAGCTTGTCAACACTTCCTACAAAAACAAGTAGTGATGAAGTCAATCTCTCCTCTACTTTGAGCTATAAGAGATTGACATGCATTTCATTAATGTTAGCTCTCCGTGTACATTTAAGGGCCAGCCGTGCTGCCCTGTTCTGAGCCAATTGTAATGTTCCTAAGTCCTGACCACACGACTGAACAGTAGTCCAGGTGCAACAAAACTAGTGCCTGTAGGACCTGCCTTGTTGATAGTGTTGTTAAGAAGGCAGCAGCGCTTTATTATGGACAGACTTCTCCCCATCTTAGCTACTGTTGCATCAACATGCATCAACATGTTTTGACCATGGGTTGCTCCAAGCAGTTTAGTCACCTCAACTTGCTCAATTTCCACATTATTTACTACAATATTTAGTTGAGGTTTAGGGTTTAGTGAATGATTTGTTCCAAATACAATGCTTTTACTTTTAGTAATATTCAGGATGAACTTATTCCTTGCCATCCATTCTGAGACGAACTACAGCTCTTTGTTAAGTGTTGCAGTCATTTCAGTCGTTGTAGTAGCTGACGTGTAGTGTTGAGTCATCTGCATACATAAACACACTGGCTTTACTCAAGGCCTGTGGCATGTCATTAGTAAAGATTGAAAAAAGCAAGGGGCCTAGACAGCTTCCCTGGGGAATTCCGGATTCTACCTGGATTATGTTGGAGAGGTTTCCATTAAAGAATATCCTCTGTGTTCTGTTTGACAAATAACTCTTTATCAACAATTTAGCAGGGGGTGTAAAGCCATAACACATACGTTTTTCCAGCAGCAGACTATGATCAATAATGTCAAAAGCCACACTGAAGTCTAACAAAACAGCCCCCACAATCTTTATAGCATCAATTTCTCTCAACTAATTATCAGTCATTTGTGTAAGTGCTGTGCTTGTTGAATGTCCTTCCCTATAAGTGTGCTGAAAGTCTATTGTCAATTTGTTTACTGTAAAATAGCATTATATCTGCTTAAACAATTTCCCCCCCCCCAAAGTTTACTAAGGGTTGGTAACAGGCTGATTGGTCAGCTATTTGAGCCAGTAAAGGGGGCTATTCTTAGGTAGCGGGAGGGCTTTTGCTCCCGTCCAGACCTGAGGGCACGCACTTTCTAGTAGGCTTAAATTGAAGATATGGCAAATAGGAGTGGCAATATCGTCCGCTATTATCCTCAGTAATTTTCCATCTAAATTGTCAGACCCCGGCGGCTTGTCATTGTTGATTGACAACATTCATTTTTTTCACCTCTTCCACACTCACTTTGTGTCAAGTGCAGCGTCTGGTTGCTCCTCATTACACACCACAGACCAGCAAATGTTCTTTACATCATCAACCTATGAATCACTACAAAACGTATTGTATGACCTCTTATACACTATACACTATAGTAGGCCCAGCCTTTGGAACTTTGGTTTTCCTACATATGGCTACTATATTGTGATCACTACATTCTATGGATTCGGATACTGCTTTAAAGCAAATATCTGCAGCGTCAGTAATAAAGGTGATCAATACATGTTGATGATTTCATTCCTGTGCAGTTTGTAGCTACCCTGGTAGGTTGACTAATAACCTGAACTAAGTTGCAAACTGGTTACAGTTTGAAGATTTTTCTTGAGTGGGCAGCTTGATGAAAGCCAGTCAATATTTAAATCACCCAGAACATATACTTCTCACTTACATTATCAAGCATTTCACACACGTTATCCAGATACTGACTCTTAGTACTTGCTGGTCTATAGCAGCTTCCCAAAAGAATGTGCTTTAGGTGAGGCAGATGAACCTGCAGCCATATTACTTCAACTGTATTTAACATTAGATTGTCTCTAAGCTTTACAGGAATTTGGTCCTGAATACAGACCCAAACACCACCCCCATTTGCATTTCTGGCTTTTCGGTAGATGTTATAACCATGTATTGCTACCACTGTATCATCAAAGGTATTATCTAAGTGAGTTTCAGAGATAGTCAGAATATGAATGTCATCTGTTACTAGCAAGTTATTGACTTCATGAACCTTGTTTCTTAGGCTAAATATGTTAATATGGGCTATTTTCAGAACTTTTCTGCGAAGCTTGATTGTTTTTATTCATTTACTGGGAAACTTATCAGAAGTAGACATGCTCATGTTATTTATATTTGAGCTGGTAGTGCAGGGTGAGCTGCACACAGTGGAATTCCTACTAGGGCACACCGCCTCAGTGCTATCAGTATAACTCTGGTTCATAGGCTCATGATTACTGCGTACAATAGCTGTAGGATCAACAGAGGCATTACATTGTGTCTGCCAACGCCCCTGGGATAATGTAAATTTGCTGCAGCATTATGACAACTCAGCAACACAATGGATTCACTGAGCTGGTCTTGGATCATTTACCAGTCATTGTTTCAGAGCAGCCTTGAAATGTGTGGACAGAGTCAAGATGATTTAGCAGTTTAGCAATTTAAGTAGAAGTTCCTTGTTCCTCTCCAAGTTTCATTCTTAGGTTCCTGGCATCTAGGGAGTTTTTCCTAGCCACTGTACTTTCTACACCTGCATTTATTTCTGTTTGGGGTTTGAGGCTGGGTTTCTGTACAGCACTTTGAGATATCAGCTGATGTAAGAAGGGCTTTAATAAAATACAGTTGATTGATTTGGATGGACTCCGTCATTCCTGTAGAGCAGTGGTTTTTACTTTTTATAGTCCCATACCGCTTCAAACATTCAACCTCCAGCTGTACCCCCTCTAGCACCAGGGTCAGTGCACTCTCAAATGTTGCTTTTTTGCCATCATTGTAAGCCTTCCACACACACACACACACACACACACACACACACACACACACACACACACACACACACACACACACACACACACACACACACACACACACACACACACACTATACGATACATTTATTAAACATAAGAATGAGTGTGAGTTTTTGTCACAACCGTTCTCGTGGGAAGTGACAAAGAGCTCTTATAGGACCAGGGCACAAGTAATAATATAATTCTAATCAATACTTTTTCTCTTTTATTTAACCATCTTACATATAAAACCTTATTTGTTCATCAAAAATGGTGAATTCACTACAGCTTAATGAGAAGGGTGTGCTTGAAAGGATGCACATAACTCTGCAATGTGGCGGCAAGTAGCCTAGTGGTTAGAGCGTTGGACTAGTAACCGAAAGGTTGCAATATCAAATCCCAGAGCTGACAAGGTACAAAGCTGTCGTTCTGCCCCTGAACAAGGCAGTTAACCCACTGTTCCTAGGCTGTTATTGAAAATAAGAATTTGTTCTTAAATGACTTGCCTAGTTAAATAAAGGTAAAATAAAAATATATAAATAAATGTTTTGGTTTTGGAGAGAGTCTCAGTCTTAAATCATTTTCCACACACAGTCTGTGCCTGTATTTAGTTTTCATGCTAGTGAGGGCCGAGAATCCAGTCTCACATAGGTACGTGGTTGCAAAGGGCATCAGTGTCTTAACAGACTGATTTGCCAAGGCAGGATACTCTGAACGCAGCCCAATTGTCACGCCCTGGCCTTAGTTATCTTTGTTTTCTTTATTATTTTAGTTAGGTCAGGGTGTGACATAGGGGATGTTTGTGTGTTTTTGTCTCATCTAGGGGGTGTTTGTAGAGTTCATGGGGTTGTGTTCATTGTAGGTGTTTATGTAAGTCTATGGTTGCCTAGATTGGTTCTCAATTAGAGACAGCTGTCTATCCTTGTCTCTGATTGGGAGCCATATTTAGGCAGCCATAGTCATTAGGTAGGTTGTGGGTGATTGTCTATGTGTAAGTTGCCAGTGTCTGCACTTATTGTTTGTATAGCTTCACGTTCGTCTGTTTGTTGTTTTGATTAGTTTGTATAGTGTTCGGTTCGTTTTCGTCTTCATTAAAGAAGAATGTATTGTTATCACGCTGCGCCTTGGTCCTCCTCACTTAAATGTTACGACGACTGTGACACCAATCCAGAAATCTGGCAGTGGCTTCTGATTAAATTCAATTTTAACAGAACCGCTTGTTGCAATTTCCGTGAGGCTCTCTTGTTCAGATATCGGTAAGTGGACTGGAGGCTGGGCATGAAAGGGATAACGAATACAGTTGTTTGTGTCATCCGTTTCGGGAAAGTACCTGCGTAATTGCGCACCCAACTCACTCAGGTGCTTCGCTATATCTCATTTGACATTGAACCATAAGCTTAAGTTTTTTTTGCACACAAAAAATCATACAATGATGGAAAGACCTGTGTGTTGTCCTTGTTAATGCAGACAGAGAAGAGCTCCAACTTCTTAATCATAGCCTTAATTTTGTCCCCCACATTGAATATAGTTGCAGAGAGTCCCAGTAATCCTAGATTCAGATCATTCAGGTGAGAAAAAACATCACCCGGATAGGCCAGTCGTGTGAGAAACTCGTCATCATGCAAGCGGTCAGACAAGTGAAAATTATGGTCAGTAAAGAGAACTTTAAGCTCGTCTCTCAATTTAAAAAAAGCGTGTCAATACTTTGCCCCTTGATAACCAGCGCACTTCTTTCTGTATGTTGTAAAAGCGTTACATGGTCGCTGCCCATATCATTGCATAGAGCAGAAAATACATGAGGGTTCAGGGGTCTTGCTTTAACAAAGTTAACCATTTTCACTGTCGTGTCCAAAACGTCTTTCAAGCTGTCAGTCATTCCCTTGGCAGCAAGAGCCTCTCGGTGGATGCTGCAGTGTACCCAAGTGGCGTCGGGAGCAACTGCTTGCACGCGCGTTACCACTCCACTATGTCTCCCTGTCATGGCTTTTACGCCATCAGTACAGATACCAACATGAGCAGCAGCTACGTTTGGCTACATACAGACCATTAGTGGAATTCCTGCGAGAGAGTAACGGTTAATGTGATTGGATGTTAATTATTTGACTAGGCTACCTGTATTTGACATTGTGTTGTTATTTCGCTGAACACTAGATGGTTTCATTTTAGGCAGTGAAACGAGGCTACTCAGGTGTGAAAAAACCTCTTCCAAATGTATAGCCCTGTTGGAAAATATAAATGGACTTTTAGAAAATGTGAAGATTATTATTATAAAAAAAATATATGTTATTATTATTATTATATATATTTTTTAAAGTGAATCACATTTGTATTTGACCCCCGACCCCCGTTTGGGAAAACCTGCTGTAGAGCATCTTCTGTTTCCAGAAGGTGTCTATAAAAGTGAGTCCATCAGAGCTACAGTAATCTTTTAGCCAGGTGTGTAATGCCTGTAGCCTGCTGCATCTTTCAAACCGCTGCCCAACGATAGTACTGGACCTGAAAGGATTGGCCATTTCTTTTCTCTTTTAATGCTTAAATCAGTTATTTAGAAGGGAGGGTGTAAAGAAACGGAGGTAGGGGGACACTGGGCTTGGCTTGGGTGAGGTAAAGGGAGGAGAAGAGAGAGGGGGTGGTGGAGAGGGATGGATTTGGTTTGGGAGAGAGAAGGAAGGACTTAATTATACTACAATGTAATTGTATTTCTTTCTTTTTTTTGTCTTGTAAACCCATTGTACAATGAATAAGAGTTCTGGACAGACTAGGAAAGAATGCCAAACCTTATTGTTCCTTGTATATAATTAAGATTCAATTGTGGTTATTGGTGAGAATGGAGAGAGGCTTTATCTGGGGGATTGGGAGAGCATCAGAAACTTCACTGACGTGTACGTGGGGACTCCACTCATCCCATTTCAGTCTCTCAGTGAACCCTCCCCAAGTAGACCCCCCACCAGCCACCATACTTTAATTTACAAGGTAATACAAACTGACCGCAGTACTTAAAAAGCAGTCTTTCCCCAGTGTATATACAACGACATAATCCACATCTGTCGTTAGGAGAGGATTTGAAGCTTAATCGCTGCAGTTGGCTAAATCAGAGGTCACACAGACTGTTTCGTGGTAGTCTGAAACTTTGAAACAAAAGTCTACACCTCACACGCATGGTTATGGGCTTAGAAAACAGAAGAAGACACCTGTACCAGATATAGAGTTGACATGTATTACATTTTGAATATTACTCTTTACACCACACATTCATCACAGAAGAGTGAAATATTTAAAAAAAAACGTTTGACATAGAAACACCAGATTTTCATCAGTTTTTTATTTTATTTAAATAAGGTTTATTCATTCTAAAATTATGAAATATATTAGTAACATTCCACCCATGAGGCCACTAGGTCATTTGACTGCAGGAGAGTAGTGATCCGTACTGACTACTGCATTTGTCGTCACGCAGGGCCACATGCTGACACAGACCAATCACAGGCCGGCGTGCCATAGACATTTAAGGTTGACTCTCTCAGGCAGGATGAAAACGATTACATCGATCCTTTGCTAGTTACTGCCACTTTCACCATGATTCTTAGCTAAAAAAAAATTGTGCCATTCAGCTCCATTCAGCAATAGGGCGCACTTCAAATTCAAATATTTCAAGTGTAAATACTTCCAATTGAGTACACTACTTTTGACCAGAGCCCATAAGGCTAAATCAAATCAAACTTTATTTGTCACATGCGTCGAATACAACAAGTGTAGACCTTACCGTGAAATGCTTACTTACAAGTCCTTAACCAACAGTGCAGTTCAAGATAGAGTTTAAGAAAATATTTACTAAATAAACTAAAGTAAAAAATTATAAAAAGTAACACTACAGGTTAAAGGTAATTTGTACATGTAGGTAGGGGTGAAGTGACTATGCAAAGATAATAAACAATGAGTAGCAGCAGTGTACAAAACAAATGGGGGGATATCAATGTAAATAATGGCCATTTGATGGGCTCATAGGGCCCTGGTCAAAAGTAGTGCACTATATAGGGTGCCATAGGGCCCTGGTCAAAAGTAGTGCACTATATAGGGAATAGGGTGCCATAGGGCTCTGGTCTAAAGTAGTGCACTATATAGGGAATAGGGTGCCATAGGGCTCTGGTCAAAAGTAGTGCACTATATAGGGAATAGGGTGCCATTTGGGACAGACGAGAAGTGTCATTGCCGAACGGATCAGAGCTATTGTATTGTATAAGCAGTTGCTTGTTTCCTTAAAGCACAAAGACCCTGCTCTTGTCAGACGACAGTGTTCTGTCATGTTCCTGTCGTCACCAAGACCATTGGATTATAGTCCATTGTCCCTTTGTCTGTTACTCTGTAATTCTCTGGCCCTGTCACTGTCTACGTCCCAAATGGCACACGATTCCCTATATTGTAGTGCTCCCCCCAATTGACCAGTGCCCTATCAGAGCCACTATGTAGTGAATAAGGTGCCATTTGGTACACAGACTATGCCTCAGAGATTTTGCTCAGTCAAAGCGTTTACAAATGCGTTCCATTTCTAATATCAAACGTGATGTTGGCAGAGCGCCCGTTCTAAGGACAACTGCACAGTCACACCAGCCACGGTGTCACCATAGCAACCAAATCCCCATAGATGTTGTGTTAGATAAAGTACCTGACCCCATATGATTTATCCCAGATGCTTTCCAGCATTTCGTTTTGTGTGTGTGTGTGTGTGTGTGTGTGCTTTATGATGACTGGGACCATTACTCCCTCCTCCATCTATGTGATTACTCCCTCCTCCGTCTATGTGATTACTCCTCCATTTATGTGATTACTCCCTCCTCCGTCTGTCATTACTCCCTCCTCCGTCTATGTGATTACTCCCTCCTCCGTCTATGTGATTACTCCCTCCTCCGTCTATGTGATTACTCCCTCCTCCGTCTATGTGATTACTCCCTCCTCCGTCTATGTGATTACTCCCTCCTCCGTCTATGTGATTACTCCCTCCTCCGTCTATGTGATTACTCCCTCCTCCGTCTATGTCATTACTCCCTCCTCCGTCTATGTCATTACTCCCTCCTCCGTCTATGTCATTACTCCCTCCTCCGTCTATGTCATTACTCCCTCCTCCGTCTATGTCATTACTCCCTCCTCCGTCTATGTCATTACTCCCTCCTCCGTCTATGTCATTACTCCCTCCTCCGTCTATGTCATTACTCCCTCCTCCGTCTATGTCATTACTCCCTCCTCCGTCTATGTCATTACTCCCTCCTCCGTCTGTCATTACTCCCTCCTCCATCTTCTTGAGTCCTTAAATGGCATCCTATTCCCTTCATAGTGCACTACTGTTGGCATCCTATTCCCTTCATAGTGCACTACTGTTGGCATCCTATTCCCTTCATAGTGCACTACTGTTGGAATCCTATTCCCTAAATTGTCATTTGGAACACCATGACTTATCGTTCACCCAACACAGCATGGTGTAGCGTCGTGTCCATGTCTAAACCACCCTGTTAGTCATGTCTAAACCACCCTGTTAGTCATGTCTAAACCACCCTGTTAGTCATGTCTAAACCACCCTGTTAGTCATGTCTAAACCACCCTGTTTGTCATGTCTAAACCATCCTGTTAGTCATATCTAAACCACCCTGTTAGTCATGTCCATGTCTAAACCACCCTGTTAGTCATGTCTAAACCACCCTGTGTGTCATGTCTAAACCACCCTGTTAGTCATGTCTAAACCACCCTGTTAGTCATGACTAAACCACCCTGTTAGTCATGTCTAAACCACCCTGTTAGTCATGTCTAAACCACCCTGTTAGTCATGTCTAAACCACCCTGTTAGTCATGTCCATGTCTAAACCACCCTGTTAGTCATGTCCATGTCTAAACCACCCTGTTAGTCATGTCTAAACCACCCTGTTAGTCATGTCTAAACCACCCTGTTAGTCATATCTAAACCACCCTGTTAGTCATGTCTAAACCACCCTGTTAGTCATGTCTAAACCACCCTGTTAGTCATGTCTAAACCACCCTGTTAGTCATGTCCATGTCTAAACCACCCTGTTAGTCATGTCTAAACCACCCTGTTAGTCATGTCTAAACCACCCTGTTAGTCATGTCTAAACCACCCTGTTAGTCATGTCTAAACCACCCTGTTAGTCATGTCTAAACCACCCTGTTAGTCATGTCTAAACCACCATGTTAGTCATGTCTAAACCACCCTGTTAGTCAAGTCTAAACCACCCTGTTAGTCATGTCCATGTCTAAACCACCCTGTTAGTCATGTCTAAACCACCCTGTTAGTCATGTCTAAACCACCCTCTTAGTCAAGTCTAAACCACCCTGTTAGTCAAGTCTATATCTAAACCACCCTGTGTGTCATGTCTAAACCACCCTGTTAGTCAAGTCTATCTAAACCACCCTGTGTGTCATTTCTAAACCACCCTGTTAGTCATGTCTAAACCACCCTGTTAGTCAAGTCTAAACCACCCTGTTAGTCAAGTCTAAACCACCCTGTTAGTCATGTCTAAACCACCCTGTTAGTCATGTCTAAACCACCCTGTTAGTCATGTCTAAACCACCTTTTAGTCAAGACTAAACCACCCTGTTAGTCATGTCTAAACCACCCTGTGTGTCATGTCTAAACCAGCCTGTGTGTCATGTCTAAACCAGCCTGTGTGTCAATACTAAACCACCCTGTTAGTCAAGACTAAACCATCCTATTAGTCAAGACTAAACCACCCTGTTAGTCAAGTCTAAACCACCCTGTTAGTCATGTCTAAACCACCCTGTTAGTCATGTCTAAACCACCCTGTGTGTCAATACTAAACCACCCTGTGTGTCAATACTAAACCACCCTGTTAGTCATGTCTAAACCACCCTGTTAGTCATGTCTAAACCACCCTGTTAGTCATGTCTAAACCACCCTGTTAGTCATGTCTAAACCACCCTGTTAGTCATGTCTAAACCACCCTGTTAGTCAAGTCTAAACCACCCTGTTAGTCATGTCCATGTCTAAACCACCCTGTTAGTCATGTCCATGTCTAAACCACCCTGTTAGTCATGTCTAAACCACCCTGTTAGTCATGTCTAAACCACCCTGTTAGTCATGTCTAAACCACCCTGTTAGTCATGTCTAAACCACCCTGTTAGTCATGTCTAAACCACCCTGTTAGTCATGTCTAAACCACCCTGTTAGTCGTGTCCATGTCTAAACCACCCTGTTAGTCATGACTAAACCACCCTGTTAGTCATGTCCATGTCTAAACCACCCTGTTTGTCATGTCTATACCACCCTGTTTGTCATGTCTATACCACCATGTTTGTCATGTCTATACCACCCTGTTAGTCATGTCTAAACCACCCTGTTAGTCATGTCTAAACCACCCTGTTAGTCATGTCTAAACCACCCTGTTAGTCATGTCTAAACCACCCTGTTAGTCATGTCTAAACCACCCTGTTAGTCATGTCTAAACCACCCTGTTAGTCATGTCTAAACCACCCTGTTAGTCATGTCTAAACCACCCGGTTAGTCATGTCTAAACCACCCGGTTAGTCAAGTCTAAACCACCCTGTTAGTCATATCTAAACCACCCTGTTAGTCATGTCCATGTCTAAACCACCCTGTTAGTCATGTCCATGTCTAAACCACCCTGTTAGTCATGTCCATGTCTAAACCACCCTGTTAGTCATGTCTAAACCACCCTGTTAGTCATGTCTAAACCACCCTGTTAGTCATGTCTAAACCACCCTGTTAGTCATGTCTAAACCACCCTGTTAGTCAAGTCTAAACCACCCTGTTAGTCAAGTCTAAACCACCCTGTTAGTCAAGTCTAAACCACCCTGTTAGTCAAGACTAAACCACCCTGTTAGTCATGTCTAAACCACCCTGTTAGTCATGTCTAAACCACCCTGTTAGTCAAGACTAAACCACCCTGTTAGTCAAGACTAAACCACCCTGTTAGTCAAGACTAAACCACCCTGTTAGTCATGTCTAAACCACCCTGTTAGTCATGTCTAAACCACCCTGTTAGTCATGTCTAAACCACCCTGTTAGTCATGTCTAAACCACCCTGTTAGTCATGTCTAAACCACCCTGTTAGTCAAGTCTAAACCACCCTGTTAGTCATGTCTAAACCACCCTGTTAGTCATGTCTAAACCACCCTGTTAGTCATGTCCATGTCTAAACCACCCTGTTAGTCATGACTAAACCACCCTGTTAGTCATGACTAAACCACCCTGTTAGTCATGTCTAAACCACCCTGTTAGTCATGTCTAAACCACCCTGTTAGTCATGTCTAAACCACCCTGTTAGTCATGTCTAAACCACCCTGTTAGTCATGTCTAAACCACCCTGTTAGTCATGTCTAAACCACCCTGTTAGTCATGTCTAAACCACCCTGTTAGTCATGTCTAAACCACCCTGTTAGTCAAGTCTAAACCACCCTGTTAGTCATGTCTAAACCACCCTGTTAGTCATGTCTAAACCACCCTGTTAGTCATGTCTAAACCACCCTGTTAGTCATGTCCATGTCTAAACCACCCTGTTATTCATGACTAAACCACCCTGTTAGTCATGACTAAACCACCCTGTTAGTCATGTCTAAACCACCCTGTTAGTCATGTCTAAACCACCCTGTTAGTCATGTCTAAACCACCCTGTTAGTCATGTCTAAACCACCCTGTTAGTCATGTCTAAACCACCCTGTTAGTCATGTCTAAACCACCCTGTTAGTCATGTCTAAACCACCCTGTTAGTCATGTCTAAACCACCCTGTTAGTCATGTCTAAACCACCCTGTTAGTCAAGTCTAAACCACCCTGTTAGTCATGTCCATGTCTAAACCACCCTGTTAGTCATGTCCATGTCTAAACCACCCTGTTAGTCATGTCCATGTCTAAACCACCCTGTTAGTCATGTCTAAACCACCCTGTTAGTCATGTCTAAACCACCCTGTTAGTCAAGTCTAAACCACCCTGTTAGTCATGTCTAAACCACCCTGTTAGTCATGTCTAAACCACCCTGTTAGTCATGTCTAAACCACCCTGTTAGTCATGTCTAAACCACCCTGTTAGTCATGTCTAAACCACCCTGTTAGTCATGTCTAAACCACCCTGTTAGTCATGTCTAAACCACCCTGTTAGTCATGTCTAAACCACCCTGTTAGTCATGTCTAAACCACCCTGTTAGTCATGTCTAAACCACCCTGTTAGTCATGTCTAAACCACCCTGTTAGTCATGTCTAAACCACCCTGTTAGTCATGTCTAAACCACCCTGTTAGTCATGTCTAAACCACCCTGTTAGTCAAGTCTAAACCACCCTGTTAGTCATGTCTAAACCACCCTGTTAGTCAAGTCTAAACCACCCTGTTAGTCATGTCCATGTCTAAACCACCCTGTTAGAAATGTCCATGTCTAAACCACCCTGTTTGTCATGTCTATACCACCCTGTTTGTCATGTCTATACCACCATGTTAGTCATGTCTAAACCACCCTGTTAGTCATGTCTAAACCACCCTGTTAGTCATGTCTAAACCACCCTGTTAGTCATGTCTAAACCACCCTGTTAGTCATGTCTAAACCACCCTGTTAGTCATGTCTAAACCACCCTGTTAGTCAAGTCTAAACCACCCTGTTAGTCATGTCCATGTCTAAACCACCCTGTTAGTCATGTCTAAACCACCCTGTTAGTCATGTCTAAACCACCCTGTTAGTCATGTCTAAACCACCCTGTTAGTCATGTCTAAACCACCCTGTTAGTCATGTCTAAACCACCCTGTTAGTCAAGTCTAAACCACCCTGTTAGTCATGTCTAAACCACCCTGTTAGTCATGTCTAAACCACCCTGTTAGTCATGTCTAAACCACCCTGTTAGTCATGTCTAAACCACCCTGTTAGTCAAGTCTAAACCACCCTGTTAGTCATGTCCATGTCTAAACCACCCTGTTAGTCATGTCTAAACCACCCTGTTAGTCATGTCTAAACCACCCTGTTAGTCATGTCTAAACCACCCTGTTAGTCATGTCTAAACCACCCTGTTAGTCATGTCTAAACCACCCTGTTAGTCAAGTCTAAACCACCCTGTTAGTCATGTCTAAACCACCCTGTTAGTCATGTCTAAACCACCCTGTTAGTCATGTCTAAACCACCCTGTTAGTCATGTCTAAACCACCCTGTTAGTCAAGTCTAAACCACCCTGTTAGTCATGTCTAAACCACCCTGTTAGTCAAGTCTAAACCACCCTGTTAGTCATGTCCATGTCTAAACCACCCTGTTAGAAATGTCCATGTCTAAACCACCCTGTTAGTCATGTCTAAACCACCCTGTTTGTCATGTCTAAACCACCCTGTTTGTCATGTCTAAACCACCCTGTTAGTCATGTCTAAACCACCCTGTTAGTCATGTCTAAACCACCCTGTTAGTCATGTCTAAACCACCCTGTTAGTCATGTCTAAACCACCCTGTTAGTCATGTCTAAACCACCCTGTTAGTCAAGTCTAAACCACCCTGTTAGTCATGTCCATGTCTAAACCACCCTGTTAGTCATGTCTAAACCACCCTGTTAGTCATGTCTAAACCACCCTGTTAGTCATGTCTAAACCACCCTGTTAGTCATGTCTAAACCACCCTGTTAGTCATGTCTAAACCACCCTGTTAGTCATGTCTAAACCACCCTGTTAGTCATGTCTAAACCACCCTGTTAGTCAAGTCTAAACCACCCTGTTAGTCATGTCCATGTCTAAACCACCCTGTTAGTCATGTCCATGTCTAAACCACCCTGTTAGTCATGTCCATGTCTAAACCACCCTGTGTGTCATGTCTAAACCACCCTGTTAGTCATGTCTAAACCACCCTGTTAGTCATGTCTAAACCACCCTGTTAGTCATGTCTAAACCACCCTGTTAGTCATGTCTAAACCACCCTGTTAGTCATGTCTAAACCACCCTGTTAGTCATGTCTAAACCACCCGGTTAGTCAAGTCTAAACCACCCTGTTAGTCAAGTCTAAACCACCCTGTTAGTCATATCTAAACCACCCTGTTAGTCATGTCCATGTCTAAACCGCCCTGTTAGTCAAGTCTAAACCACCCTGTTAGTCATGTCCATGTCTAAACCACCCTGTTAGTCATGTCTAAACCACCCTGTTAGTCATGTCTAAACCACCCTGTTAGTCATGTCTAAACCACCGTGTTAGTCATGTCTAAACCACCCTGTTAGTCATGTCCATATCTAAACCACCCTGTTAGTCATGTCTATATCTAAACCACCCTGTTAGTCATGTCTAAACCACCCTGTTAGTCATGTCTAAACCACCCTGTTAGTCATGTCTAAACCACCCTGTTAGTCATGTCTAAACCACCCTGTTAGTCATGTCTAAACCACCCTGTTAGTCATGTCTAAACCACCCTGTTAGTCATGTCTAAACCACCCTGTTAGTCATGTCTAAACCACCCTGTTAGTCATGTCTAAACCACCCTGTTAGTCATGTCTAAACCACCCTGTTAGTCATGTCTAAACCACCCTGTTAGTCATGTCCATGTCTAAACCACCCTGTTAGTCAAGTCTATCTAAACCACCCTGTTAGTCAAGTCTATCTAAACCACCCTGTGTGTCATGTCTAAACCACCCTGTTAGTCATAACTAAACCACCCTGTTAGTCATGTCCATGTCTAAACCACCCTGTTAGTCATGTCTAAACCACCCTGTTAGTCATGTCTAAACCACCCTGTTAGTCATGTCTAAACCACCCTGTTAGTCATGTCTAAACCACCCTGTTAGTCATGTCTAAACCACCCTGTTAGTCATGTCTAAACCACCCTGTTAGTCATGTCTAAACCACCCGGTTAGTCAAGTCTAAACCACCCTGTTAGTCAAGTCTAAACCACCCTGTTAGTCATATCTAAACCACCCTGTTAGTCATGTCCATGTCTAAACCGCCCTGTTAGCCAAGTCTAAACCACCCTGTTAGTCATGTCCATGTCTAAACCACCCTGTTAGTCATGTCTAAACCACCCTGTTAGTCATGTCTAAACCACCCTGTTAGTCATGTCTAAACCACCCTGTTAGTCATGTCTAAACCACCCTGTTAGTCATGTCTAAACCACCCTGTTAGTCATGTCTAAACCACCCTGTTAGTCATGTCCATATCTAAACCACCCTGTTAGTCATGTCTAAACCACCCTGTTAGTCATGTCTAAACCACCCTGTTAGTCATGTCTAAACCACCCTGTTAGTCATGTCTAAACCACCCTGTTAGTCATGTCTAAACCACCCTGTTAGTCATGTCTAAACCACCCTGTTAGTCATGTCTGAACCACCCTGTTAGTCATGTCTAAACCACCCTGTTAGTCATGTCTATATCTAAACCACCCTGTTAGTCAAGTCTATATCTAAACCACCCTGTTAGTCAAGTCTATATCTAAACCACCCTGTGTGTCATGTCTAAACCACCCTGTTAGTCATGTCTAAACCACCCTGTTAGTCATGTCTAAACCACCCTGTTAGTCATGTCTAAACCACCCTGTTAGTCATGTCTAAACCACCCTGTTAGTCATGTCTAAACCACCCTGTGTGTCAATACTAAACCAGCCTGTGTGTCAATACTAAACCACCCTGTTAGTCAAGACTAAACCACCCTATTAGTCAAGACTAAACCACCCTGTTAGTCATGTCTAAACCACCCTGTTAGTCATGTCTAAACCACCCTGTTAGTCATGTCTAAACCACCCTGTTAGTCATGTCTAAACCACCCTGTTAGTCATGTCTAAACCACCCTGTTAGTCATGTCTAAACCACCCTGTTAGTCATGTCTAAACCACCCTGTTAGTCGTGTCCATGTCTAAACCACCCTGTTAGTTATGACTAAACCACCCTGTTAGTCATGTCCATGTCTAAACCACCCTGTTTGTCATGTCTATACCACCATGTTTGTCATGTCTATACCACCATGTTAGTCATGTCTAAACCACCCTGTTAGTCATGTCTAAACCACCCTGTTAGTCATGTCTAAACCACCCTGTTAGTCATGTCTAAACCACCCTGTTAGTCATGTCTAAACCACCCTGTTAGTCATGTCTAAACCACCCTGTTAGTCATGTCTAAACCACCCTGTTAGTCATGTCTAAACCACCCTGTTAGTCATGTCTAAACCACCCTGTTAGTCATGTCTAAACCACCCTGTTAGTCAAGTCTAAACCACCCTGTTAGTCATGTCCATGTCTAAACCACCCTGTTAGTCATGTCCATGTCTAAACCACCCTGTTAGTCATGTCTAAACCACCCTGTTAGTCATGTCTAAACCACCCTGTTAGTCAAGTCTAAACCACCCTGTTAGTCATGTCTAAACCACCCTGTTAGTCATGTCTAAACCACCCTGTTAGTCATGTCTAAACCACCCTGTTAGTCATGTCTAAACCACCCTGTTAGTCATGTCTAAACCACCCTGTTAGTCATGTCTAAACCACCCTGTTAGTCATGTCTAAACCACCCTGTTAGTCATGTCTAAACCACCCTGTTAGTCATGTCTAAACCACCCTGTTAGTCAAGTCTAAACCACCCTGTTAGTCATGTCTAAACCACCCTGTTAGTCATGTCTAAACCACCCTGTTAGTCATGTCTAAACCACCCTGTTAGTCATGTCTAAACCACCCTGTTAGTCAAGTCTAAACCACCCTGTTAGTCATGTCTAAACCACCCTGTTAGTCAAGTCTAAACCACCCTGTTAGTCATGTCCATGTCTAAACCACCCTGTTAGAAATGTCCATGTCTAAACCACCCTGTTTGTCATGTCTATACCACCCTGTTTGTCATGTCTATACCACCATGTTAGTCATGTCTAAACCACCCTGTTAGTCATGTCTAAACCACCCTGTTAGTCATGTCTAAACCACCCTGTTAGTCATGTCTAAACCACCCTGTTAGTCATGTCTAAACCACCCTGTTAGTCATGTCTAAACCACCCTGTTAGTCAAGTCTAAACCACCCTGTTAGTCATGTCCATGTCTAAACCACCCTGTTAGTCATGTCTAAACCACCCTGTTAGTCATGTCTAAACCACCCTGTTAGTCATGTCTAAACCACCCTGTTAGTCATGTCTAAACCACCCTGTTAGTCATGTCTAAACCACCCTGTTAGTCAAGTCTAAACCACCCTGTTAGTCATGTCTAAACCACCCTGTTAGTCATGTCTAAACCACCCTGTTAGTCATGTCTAAACCACCCTGTTAGTCATGTCTAAACCACCCTGTTAGTCATGTCTAAACCACCCTGTTAGTCAAGTCTAAACCACCCTGTTAGTCATGTCTAAACCACCCTGTTAGTCAAGTCTAAACCACCCTGTTAGTCATGTCCATGTCTAAACCACCCTGTTAGAAATGTCCATGTCTAAACCACCCTGTTTGTCATGTCTATACCACCCTGTTTGTCATGTCTATACCACCATGTTAGTCATGTCTAAACCACCCTGTTAGTCATGTCTAAACCACCCTGTTAGTCATGTCTAAACCACCCTGTTAGTCATGTCTAAACCACCCTGTTAGTCATGTCTAAACCACCCTGTTAGTCATGTCTAAACCACCCTGTTAGTCATGTCTAAACCACCCTGTTAGTCATGTCCATGTCTAAACCACCCTGTTAGTCATGTCTAAACCACCCTGTTAGTCATGTCTAAACCACCCTGTTAGTCATGTCTAAACCACCCTGTTAGTCATGTCTAAACCACCCTGTTAGTCATGTCTAAACCACCCTGTTAGTCATGTCTAAACCACCCTGTTAGTCATGTCTAAACCACCCTGTTAGTCAAGTCTAAACCACCCTGTTAGTCATGTCCATGTCTAAACCACCCTGTTAGTCATGTCCATGTCTAAACCACCCTGTTAGTCATGTCCATGTCTAAACCACCCTGTTTGTCATGTCTATACCACCCTGTTAGTCATGTCTAAACCACCCTGTTAGTCATGTCTAAACCACCCTGTTAGTCATGTCTAAACCACCCTGTTAGTCATGTCTAAACCACCCTGTTAGTCATGTCTAAACCACCCTGTTAGTCATGTCTAAACCACCCGGTTAGTCAAGTCTAAACCACCCTGTTAGTCAAGTCTAAACCACCCTGTTAGTCATATCTAAACCACCCTGTTAGTCATGTCCATGTCTAAACCACCCTGTTAGTCATGTCTAAACCACCCTGTTAGTCATGTCCATGTCTAAACCACCCTGTTAGTCATGTCTAAACCACCCTGTTAGTCATGTCTAAACCACCCTGTTAGTCATGTCTAAACCACCCTGTTAGTCATGTCTAAACCACCATGTTAGTCATGTCTAAACCACCCTGTTAGTCATGTCCATATCTAAACCACCCTGTTAGTCATGTCCATATCTAAACCACCCTGTTAGTCATGTCTAAACCACCCTGTTAGTCATGTCTAAACCACCCTGTTAGTCATGTCTAAACCACCCTGTTAGTCATGTCTAAACCACCCTGTTAGTCATGTCTAAACCACCCTGTTAGTCATGTCTAAACCACCCTGTTAGTCATGTCTAAACCACCCTGTTAGTCATGTCTAAACCACCCTGTTAGTCATGTCTAAACCACCCTGTTAGTCATGTCTAAACCACCCTGTTAGTCATGTCTAAACCACCCTGTTAGTCATGTCTATATCTAAACCACCCTGTTAGTCAAGTCTATATCTAAACCACCCTGTTAGTCAAGTCTATATCTAAACCACCCTGTGTGTCATGTCTAAACCACCCTGTTAGTCATGACTAAACCACCCTGTTAGTCATGTCCATGGTCTAAACCACCCTGTTAGTCATGTCTATACCACCCTGTTAGTCATGTCTATACCACCCTGTTAGTCATGTCTAAACCACCCTGTTAGTCATGTCTAAACCACCCTGTTAGTCATGTCTAAACCACCCTGTTAGTCATGTCTAAACCACCCTGTTAGTCATGTCTAAACCACCCTGTTAGTCATGTCTAAACCACCCTGTTAGTCATGTCTAAACCACCCTGTTAGTCATGTCTAAACCACCCGGTTAGTCAAGTCTAAACCACCCTGTTAGTCAAGTCTAAACCACCCTGTTAGTCATATCTAAACCACCCTGTTAGTCATGTCCATGTCTAAACCGC
>NW_024058657.1:0-15000 GCF_016432855.1 Salvelinus namaycush
TGTAGTGGTGATGTTGGTGGTATTGGTAGTTAGGGTGGTGGTAGTATTGGTTGTAGTGGTGTTGATGGTAGTGGTGTTAATGGTGGTGGTAGTGGTAGTGATAGTGGTGATGATGGTGTTGGGAGGAGTGGTAGGGGTGGTAGTAGTGGTGATGGTGGTAGCGAAGGTGGTAGATGTAGTGGTGGTGTTAGTAGTGGTGGTGGTGGTAGTGCTGGTGGTGGTAGTGCTGGTAGTTGATGGTAGATGAACTGGTGGTGGTCGTTGTGGTGGTGGTAGTGGAAGTAGAATTTGTAGTGGTGGTGGTAGTAGTGGTGCTGGTGGTAGTGGTAGTAGTAGTGGTAGTGGTGGCAGTAGGGCTGGTGGTTGTAGTAGTGCTAGTGGAAGTGGTGGTTGTTGTAAAGGTTGTGGTAGGGGTAGTAGTGGTGGTGGTCGTAGTGGTGGTGGATGTGCTAGTAGTGGTGGTAGTTGTGGTGGTATGGGTAGTAGTGGTGGTGGTAGGGGTAACAGTGGTGGTGGTAGGGGTTGTAGTGGTGGTGGTAGTCCTTGTGATTGTGGTGGTGGTAGTAGCAGTGGTAGTGGTGGTGGTGCTAGTTGTAGTGGTAGTGGTGGTGGTAGTAGAAGTGGTGGTGGTTGTCACGCCCTGACCTTAGAGAGCCTTTTTTATGTCTCTGTGATTTGGGTGGGCATTCTATGTCCTTTATTTCTATGATTTGTGTTTCTATGTTTTGACCGGGTATGGTTCTCAATCAGGGACAGCTGTCTATCGTTGTCTCTGATTGGGAATCATACTTAGGCAGCCCTTTTTCCCACCTGTGATTGTGGGTAGTTAACTTTGTTAGTGGCACTATAGCCCTGTTTAGCTTCACGGTCGTTTCTTTGTTTTTCTTGTTTTGTTGGCGACATTTACTAAAATAAAAGGAATATATACGCTCACCACGCTGCACCTTGGTCTTCTTCCAGCATCGGCCGTGTCAGTGGTGGTAGTGGTGGCAGTGGTAATGGTGATAGTGGTGGGATGTGTGGTAATGGTGGTGGTGTTGTTGGTGGTAGCGGTGGTTGTGGTGGTGGTGGTAGTAGTGGTGGACGTAGTAGTGGTGGTAGTGGTGGTGGTGGTAGTAGTGGTAGTTATGGTAGTAGTGGTGGTGGTGTTAGTGGTAGTTATGGTAGTAGCGGTGGTGGTGTTAGTGGTGATGGTAGTATTGGTGGTTGTGGTAGTGGTAGTAATGCTGGAAGTGGTAGTGGTGATGGTGGTGGTAGTATTGGTGGTCGTTGTGATGGTGGTGGTGGTAGTGGTGGTAGTTTTGATCGTGGTCGTGGTAGAGGTATTGGTAGTGGAAGTGGTGGTGGTGTTAGTAGTGGTAGTGTTGACAGTAGTGCTGATGGTTGTAGTAGTGCTAGTGGAAGTGGTGGTTGTGGTGGTTGTAAAGGTTGTGGTAGGGGTAGTAGTGTTGGAGTTAGTGCTGGTGGTGGTAGTAGTGGTGGTTGTGGTGGTAGTAGTGGGGATAGTGGTGGTGGTAGGGGTAGTGGTGGTAGTGTTGGTGGTTGTTGTGGTAGTAGTAGTGGTAGTGGTGGCAGTAGTGCTGGTGGTTATAGTAGTGCTAGTGGAAGTGGTGGTGGTTGGAAAGGTTGTGGTAGGGGTAGTAGTGTTGGTGGTAGTGCTGGTAGTTGTGGTAGTAGTGGTGGTGGTAGGGGTAATAGTGGTGGTGGTAATGTTGGTGGTTGTTGTGGTGGTAGTAATGGTGGTGGTGGTAGCGGTGGTAGTAGTGGTAGTAGTAGTAGTGGTGGTTGGGGTGGTGAGATTGGTAGGAGTGGTAGTAGGTGTAGTAGTGGTGGTAGTGGTGGTAGTAGCAGTGGTAGTGGTGGTGGTGCAAGTTGTAGTGGTAGTAATGGTGGCAGTGGTAATGGTGGTCGGTTGAGTGTTAATGGTGGTGGTGTTGTTGGTGGGAATGGTAGTGGTGGTGGTAGTAGTAGTGGTGGTAGTGATGGTAGTGGTGCTGGTAGTATTTGTGGTAGTGGTGGTGATAGTGGTGGGCGTGGTGGTACTAGTGGTAGTAGTGGTGGTGGTAGTGTCGGTGATGGTACTGGTACTGGTGTTAGTGGTGCTGGTAGTAGTGGTGGTAGTGGTGGTGGTAGAGTTTGTAGTGATGTTAGTGGTGGTGGTGGTAGTAGTGGTGGTGGTAGTAGTGCTGGTGGTGGTAGCGGTGGTAGCAGTGGTGATGGTCATAGTGGTGGTGGTAGAGGAAGTGGTGGTGTTTGTGGTGGTGGTAGTTTTGGTGGTGGTGGTGTTAGGGGTGGTAGTGGTAGTGGTGGTGGTGGTGGTAGTAGTAGTGGTAGTAGTATTGGTGATGGTTGTAGTGGTGGTGATAGTGGTAGTTGTGGTGGATGGTGTAGTAGTAGTGGTAGTAGCGGTGGTGGTGGTGGTAGTGGTAGTGGAGATGGTGGTGGTAGTATTGGTGATGGTTGTGATGTTGGTTGTGGTAGTGGTAATAATGGTGGAAGTGGTAGTGGTGATGGTGGTGGTAGTATTGGTGGTCGTTGTGGTGGGGTGGTGGTAGTGGTGGTAGTTTTGGTAGTGGTTGTGGTAGTGGTCGTAGTGGTAGTGGTATTGGTATTGGAAGTGGTGGTGGTGGTGGTAGTAGTAGTGGTAGTAGTAGTGGTGGTGGTGGTGGAAGTAGTAGTAGTTGTGGTAGTAGTGGTGGTGATAGTGGTGGTGGTAGTGGTGGTGGTAGTTGTGGTAGTTGTTTTAGTAGTGGTGATGCTGGTAGTGCTGGTGGTTATGGTGTTAGTAGTAATGGTGGTGGTGGTAGCAGTGGTAGTAGTGTTAGTAGTAATGGTAGTGGTGGTGGAATTGGTGGTGGTGGTAGTAGTGGTTGTGGTATTGGTGGTGGTGGAATTTATAGTGGTGGTGATGGTGGTGGTGATGGTGGTGTTGGTAGTAGTGGTGACGGTGGTGGTAATGGTAGTGGTAGTGGTGGTGGTTGTTGTGGTCGTGGTAGTGGTGATGGTAGTGTTAGTAGTAGTGGTGGTAGTAGTAGTGATAGTAGCAGTAGTGGTGGTAGTGGTAGTAATAGCGGTGGTGGTGGTGTTAGTGTTGGTGGTGGTTGTAGTGGTGGTGGTAGTGGTAGTAGTGGTGGTATCGGTGGTGGTACTGCTGGTGGTGGTAGTGGTGGTAGTAGTGGTGGTTGTAGTAGTGGTCGTAGTGGTGGTTGTGGTAGTTGTGGTGGTTGTAGTAGTGGAGGTGGTAATGCTGGTGGTGGTAGTGGTAGTAGTGGTGGTATTGGTGGTGGTTGTGGTGGTAGTGGTGGTGGTAGGGGTGGTAGTAGTGGTGGTGGTATTGCTGGTGGTGGTAGGGGTAGTAGTGGTGATGTGGTGGGGGTGGTGTTGGTAATTGTTGTGGTAGGGGTAGCAGTGGTGGTGGTTCTGGTAGTGCTGATGGTGGTGGTAGTGGTGGTTGTAGTGGTGGGTGTGGTGGTGGTGGAAGGGGTGGTAGTGCTGGTGGTGGTAGTGGTTGTAATGGTAGTGGTGGTGGTAGTGGTGGTGGTGGTGTTGGTGGTGGGGGTGGTGGTGGGGGTGGTGGTGGTGGTAGTGGTGGTGGTGGGAGTAGTGGTAGTGGTGGGAGTAGTGGTAATAGTGGTGGTAATGGTGGTAGTGGTGGTGGTTGTAGTGGTGGTGGTGGTAGTGGTGGTGGTGGTGGGAGTAGTGGTAGTGGGAGTAGTGGTAATAGTGGTGGTAATCGTGGTGGTGGTGGTGGTTGGACCACCAAATATCACAGTCGTAGTGAGTACATTTTTCCTCAATAAAGAAGTTATCAGTAAAGTCAGTGCTAGTACCTATAGGACGATTTTAGGCTAACTTGCACTTTTAATCCAATCTGCTCATTTATTTAGACTTCGTGACCAGTGATATGGTATTGTATTATTTTTACGAATTTTATGTTACTACTCAATGCCCACTATACCCTAAAACTGATATTAATTTTCTCATTAAAAAAAATCTCTTGATTTATTGTGAAATTCACTACATGACCAAAGGTATGTGGACACCTGCTCGTCGACCATCTCATTCCAAAATCATGTGCATTAATATAGAGTTGGTCCCCCATTTGCTGCTATAACAGCCTACACTCTTCTGGGAAGGCTTTCCACTAGATGTTGGAACATTGCTGTTGGGACTTGCTTCCATTCAGCCACAAGAGCATTAGTGAGGTCGGGCAATGATGTTGGGCGATTAGGCCTGGTTCGCAGTTGCCGTTCTAATTCATACCAAAGGTTTGAGGTCAGGGCTCTGTGCAGCTCAGTCAAGTTCTTTGACACCGATCTCAACAAACCATTTCTGTATGGACCTCACTTTGTGCATGGGGGCATTGTCATGCTGAAACAGGAAAGGGCCTTCCCCAAACTGTTGCCACAAGGTTGGAAGCACAGAATCGTCTAGAATGTCATTGTATGCTGTAGTGTTAAGACGATTATTCCTCTTCCACCAAACTTTACAGTTGGCCCTATGCATTCGGGCAGGTAGCGTTCTCCTGGCATCCCTCGAATCCAGATTAGTCCGTCAGACTGCCAGATGGTGAAGCGTGATTTATCACTCCAGAGAACGCGTTTTCACTGCTCCAGAGTCAAATGGCGGCGGGCTTTAAACCACTCCAGCCGACGCATGGTATTTCACATGGTGATCTTAGGCTTGTATGTGGCTACTCGGCCACAGAAACCCATTTCATGAAGCTCCCAACGAGCAGTTATTGTGCTGACATTGCTTCCAGAGTAACGAGTGTTGGAACCGAGGACAGACGATTTTTACACGCTACGCGCTTCAGCACGCGGCGGTCCCGTTCTGTGAGCTTGTGTGGCCTACTACTTCGCGGCTGAGCCGTTGTTGCTCCTAGGCATTTCCACTTCACAATAACAGCACTTACAGTTGACCAGGGCAGCTCTTGCAGGGCATATGATGCCCCTGTTGGTGTCACGATCGTCTTGCTGAGAGAGAGTGGACCAAGGCGCAGCGTGTGCAAAATACATTCTCTTTTATTTTAGAGAAAGGAAAAAACACGCAACGAACACTTTAACAAACTGAAACAACAAACGATCGTGAAGCTATAGACGTAAGTGCACACACAAGCTACAAACGTACAACATAGACAATTACCCACATTAACCTAGTGCCTATGGCTGTCTTAAATATGGCTCCCAATCAGAGACAATTAATGACATCTGTCTCTGATTGAGAACCATTCAGGCAACCATAGACACAGCTAGACACCTACACTAAACACAAACCCATCTACTCTACTTAACCCCCTAAACCATACAACCACCCTAGACAATACAAAAACACATACCTTCCCCATGTCACACCCTGACCTAACTAAAATAATAAAGGAAACAAAGAATACTAAGGCCAGGGCGTGACAGTTGGAAAGGTGGCATCATATGACGGTGCCACGTTTAAAGTCACTGAGCTCTTCATTAAGGTCATTCTACTGCCAATATTTGTCTATGGGGATTGCATGGCTGTGTGCATGATTGTATACACTCGTCAGCAATGGGTGTGGCTGAAATAGCCAAATCCACTAATTTGAAGGGGTGTCCACATACTTTTGTATATATAGTGTAGATCATTCTGCTCAACCAATTGAGCAAACATGCTAAATACTTTGGTGTTTGTCAACAATAAAGTAGTCTTTATACTCTGGTGTCTCATCAATAAAGGATTATTTATACTTGGTGTCTGTCAACAATAAATTATTATTTATACTTGGTGTCTGTCAACAATAACGGACCTCTGACCTGCAGTTTGTGTGTTATGGTGTGCCACTGTAGTGTTTGACTCAATTAGAATTCATGTAGTGGTGGAGCAGACATCTGCTGATGTAGAAAGGGTTTTATAAATACATTTGATTGATTGATTGAGCTGTAGGCAGAGATTGTTGAGATGAAGGGATAAACAGACAGGGGGATAAAGTGATGGAGAGAGAAAGATACAGACAGAGGGATATAGAGATGGAGAGACAGACAGAGGGATAGCGTGAGGGAGAGAAAGAGAGACAGACAGACAGAGTGAGGGTGAGAGAAAGAGAGACAAACAGCCAGAGTGAGGGAGGGTCAGACAGACAGCGTGAGGTAGAGACAGACAGCCAGACAGAGTGAGGGAGGGACAGACAGACAGACAGACAGACAGACAGACAGACAGACAGACAGACAGACAGACAGACAGACAGACAGACAGACAGACAGACAGACAGACAGACAGACAGACAGACAGACAGACAGACAGACAGACAGACAGACAGACAGATAGATAGATAGATAGATAGATAGATAGATAGATAGATAGATAGATAGATAGATAGATAGATAGACAAGGCAAGAAGGGCATTCTATGCCATCAAAAGGAACATAAAATTCAACGTACAAATTAGGATCTGGCTAAAAATACTTGAATCAGTTATAGAACCCATTGCCCTTTATGGTTGTGAGGTCTGGGGTCCGCTCACCAACCAAGAATTCACAAAATGGGACAAACACCAAATTGAGACTCTGCATGCAGAATTCTGCAAAAATATCCTCCGCGTACAACGTAGAACACCAAATAATGCATGCAGAGCAGAATTAGGCCAAAACCCGCTAATTATCAAAATCCATAAAAGAGCCGTTAAATTCTACAACCACCTAAAAGGAAGCGATTCCCAAACCTTCCATAACAAAGCCATCACCTACAGAGAGATGAACCTGGAGAAGAGTCCCCAAACCAAGCTGGTCCTGGGGCTCTGTTCACAAACACAAACACACCCCACAGAGCCCCAGGACAGCAACACAATTAGACCCAACCAAATCATGAGAAAACAAAAAGATAATTACTTGACACATTGGAAAGAATTAACAAAAAAAACAGAGCAAACTAGAATGCTATTTGGCCCTAAACAGAGAGTACACAGTGGCAGAATATCTGACCACTGTGACTGACCCAAACCTAAGGAAAGCTTTGACTATGTACAGACTCAGGGAGCATAGCCTTGCTATTAAGAAAGGCTGCCGTAGGCAGACCTGGCTCTCAAGAGAAGACAGGCTATGTGCACACTGCCTACAAAATGAGGTGGAAACTGAGCTGCACTTCCTCACCTCCTGCCAAATGTATGACCATAGTAGAGACACATATTTCCCTCAGATTACACAGATCCACAAATAATTCGAAAACAAACCCGATTTTGATAAACTCCCATATCTACTGGGTGAAATACCACAGTGTGCCATCACAGCAGCAATATTTGTGACCTGTTGCCACAAGAATAGGTGAACCAGTGAAGAACAAACACTATTGTAAATACAACTCATATTTATGCTTATTTTTTTTTCTAATTTGTACTTTAACCATTTGTACATTGTTACAACACTGTATATGTACATAATATGACATCTGTAACGTCTTTATTATTTTGGAACTTCTGTGAGTGTAATGTTTACTGTTCATTTTTATTGTTCATTTCATTTGAGACTGGGGGAGATGTACAGAGCAGTGGGGATTGAGACTGGGGGAGATGTACAGAGCAGTGGGGATTGAGACTGGGGGAGATGTACAGAGCAGTGGGGATTGAGACTGGGGGAGATGTACAGAGCAGTGGGGATTGAGACTGGGGGAGATGTACAGAGCAGTGGGGATTGAGACTGGGGGAGATGTACAGAGCAGTGGGGATTGAGACTGGGGGAGATGTACAGAGCAGTGAGGATTGAGACTGGGGGAGATGTACAGAGCAGTGAGGATTGAGACTGGGGGAGATGTACAGAGCAGTGGGGATTGAGACTGGGGGAGATGTACAGAGCAGTGGGGATTGAGACTGGGGGAGATGTACAGAGCAGTGGGGATTGCGACTGGGGGAGATGTACAGAGCAGTGGGGATTGAGACTGGGGGAGATGTACAGAGCAGTGGGGATTGAGACTGGGGGAGATGTACAGAGCAGTGGGGATTGAGACTGGGGGAGATGTACAGAGCAGTGGGGATTGAGACTGGGGGAGATGTACAGAGCAGTGGGGATTGAGACTGGGGGAGATGTACAGAGCAGTGGGGATTGAGACTGGGGGAGAGGAGTGGTACAAAGCAGTGTCTCAATGTCCCCCAGCTTCATACATCACACACCTCACTACAGACACAGATATAGACAGAGATAAACACAGAGATATACAGACCTCAACATTTTTTGTAGTGAAACTAACACTGATAGAAAAATAACCTCAATGTTGACATTTATCTGTCATTGTAAATTAAAGCAATCATTTAAAAAATATATGCACAGAAAAACATAATTTGTATTTAGCTGAGTGCACGCTTTCTTTTGTACAATAATACACTATTGTTCCATAAAACTACAAGTAACATTTAACTGTTTAGGATTAGCCCTGGAGGACTTAAGGCCAAACAGTAAACTAATGTTCTAGCTGGAACTGCCGACTAAGTGGCTGGGACAAGGATGTCCTGACCCCAGTGCCCTCCCCACCAGTCCCCCTAACAGCTTTGGCCCCTGGGTCAGCTCAATTTCCCCCACTCCTGAGTGGTCATTACCAGCCTGGGCTTTGATAAATGCTCACGGCTGCTCAGCGCGGAGTGCAGCATGGCCCAACAGACCAGCCCCATACAGAGAGTTAGGAGGGATAGAGAGAAGGGAAGAGGGAGAGAAGATGAGGGAGAGCGAGAGAGAAAGAGAGAGGGAAGGAAGGAAGGAAGGAGAGAGAGAGGGAGAGCCAGGCAGCCCCCCAACCACCCAGCCAGCAACTCAGCCACCCAGTCACCAACCCAGCCAGCCAGCCACCCAACCACCTAGACACCAACCCACCCACCCACCCAGCCAGCCAGCCGCCCAACCACCAAGCTACCCAGCCAGCCACCCAGCCACCCAGTCACACACCCAGCCACCCAGACACCAACCCACCCACCCATCCAGCCAGCCGCCCAACCACCAAGCTACCCAGCCAGCCACCCAGCCACCCAGTCACACACCCAGCCACCCACCCACCCCACCCAGCCAGCCACCCAAATAGCCAGCCATCCAGCCACCCAGACACCCAGCCAGCCAGTCAGTCAGCCACACTACCACTAGATAGATAGGCCCCGGACCCCTGCATGCCTGCACCCGCACACGGTCCTGGCGTTACCTAGCAACAGCACCTCTTTCATTCCCACTCAGAGAGCGAGAGACCGAGGGAGAAAGAGATGGAGGAGGCAGTGTGGAGTAAAAGCAAATCAGATGGGGATTGTTACAGACCCTGCCTTTCTCTCTCTCTCTCTCTCTCTCTCTCTCTCTCTCTCTCTCTCTCTCTCTCTCTCTCTCTCTCTCTCTCTCTCTCTCTCTCTCGTTCTCTTTGTCTCGTTGCCCCTATCAGCTGCAACCTACTCCCCTGAGACAATGGTGATGAAAACCTCTGAATGCAATCATCTCACATTTTCCAAACACATTGACCGCTGAAGGGTCTAGTCTGAAGATGCAGAGCACTTGGTTTTGAGAGATTGTCTTAGCTACTATATATAGGGTCTGCTTCCTAGGTCTTCTCCACTTAGTTTTACCCATAAAAATAGAATGACTAGAACATCTAGAATTTTGGAATTTATAGTCATTCAAATTCTTTGGTTTTACCTCATTTTATGGTCTGCCTAGGTCTTCCCGCTAAATGTTAACCGCCAAGTTGGCGACAGCGGGTAATTCAATGTCCTTAAAATACCTAAACTAGTAAACGCCTTGTAAAATAAGTAACGTTGAACCCACATTGCCCGGTTTGCATGGGCACTAATGTAAATAGATTTACTTTGATAAAATTATGGTTTAAAAAAGGCAAATGTATTTGTATGGTTGTGTGTAAAACAGGCAGAATCATTGTTGGAGTTGCAGTAAGGTGCCAACAGGCAGTTTTAATGGGATTAGACTGAGATACATTAAAGTGAAGCATAGGGTGAGAGTTAGGTTGCATTAAAGGAAAGGCTGGGTAGGGTGCACGCCAGGGGAGGCTGGGTAGGGTGCACGCCAGGGGAGGCTGGGTAGGGTGAACGCCAGGGGAGGCTGGGTAGGGTGAACGCCAGGGGAGGCTGAGTAGGGTGAACGCCAGGGGAGGCTGGGTAGGGTGAACGCCAGGGGAGGCTGGGTAGGGTGAACACCAGGGGAGGCTGGGTAGGGTGAACACCAGGGGAGGCTGGGTAGGGTGAACGCCAGGGGAGGCTGGGTAGGGTGAACGCCAGGGGAGGCTGGGTAGGGTGAACGCCAGGGGAGGCTGGGTAGGGTGAACTCCAGGGCCACAGGAGGCAGGGTGTGGTCACACAATCCAGACAGGGAGTAGGCCTCTGGGAACCTCAGAGTTACAGTCTAGAGTTACAGCCTGGCATTAAACACTAGACGTAACATAATAAATGCAAATCTGTGACATTCAAATTAGTATGACGTTACGTTTGTTATGATTACATAAGGGCCAACCTTAACCCCTAATCTTAACCGCTAACCCCTAGGCTAGCTAACGTTAGCCACCTAGCCACCTAGCTAACGTTAGCCACCTAGCCACCTAGCTAATGTTAGCCACCTAGCCACCTAGCTAATGTTAGCCACCTAGCCATCATACTCATTTGAGTGTCAAAGATTGACTTTTACTATGTTACGTCTACCCCTGAGTACAGGTTGAGAGTTAGGCTCCTACCCCAGTGTGTGTCACTCTGGCTGGGCAGAGACGGCTGTGTGATTGGGGGAGTATGAGGCTCCAGGGGCCATCTTTCCCCCAGTGTGGGTAAACAACTCCACGCCCAATGGAAACAGAGACGATGGGAAGACGATGGGATGGGAGGCTGGTTGTGGTCTGTTTATGGGTCCCTTATGTACTGTGTTTACAGACCACACAAAGGGAAGAGTGAAACAAACAAACATGAACACACACACACACACATGCCCTGTGCCTGCGACTTCAGGACAATCACACACTCCTGGGGCCCCACAGATGATGACAGTCACCGTACTTAAAAAGGAAAAATAAAGACATAAACAAATGGATGATTCACCAAGTCGTCTCTGTGAAAATGTTTTGTTTAAAGCACAAAGCAGGACTAAACATCTGTGCCACGTCAGACTCCAGGGGCACCAAGAGAGGCCCTCCAGTCTGCATGGTGCCACCATCATCCTGGTGCCACCCTCGTTCTGGTGCCACCCTGGTTTTTTCCTGGTCTACTGGATTCTGATGAAGGCTGTTGGCAGTTGAAACGTCATGTTTTTAACCAAAAAGGTTGAATGAAATCAGTAGATTTTAATTGTGAGACCCTCTGTGAGCATGTGAGCCCTCCTTCAGATACTGAGTGTGCATGCGTGCGTACATTCGTTCCTGTGTGTTCGTGCGTGTATGTCTGTGTATGTGTGCCAGTGTGCCCGTTTTGTCTGAGTGGGTGTGTGTGAGAGTGTGTGAGTGACACAGAGGAGGGGATGGAGGATTGATGTGGTGCAGCGAGCTAAAGTACCCCCACACCCCCCCAGCTGGTGTATCCATGACACAGGGCTGCAGGTTCAGTGAGTGTGTCTGGGAGATCAAGGCACTGTGCCAGTGTACGATAACAGAGAGGTTTACACACATCTAAACGTGGCACAAGAACTGAACAGAGAAATAATTAGCTAGAGAAATAACGAAGAAGACCATGTTCTGTTTGTATCACTGATGGATAAATTGACAATGAATTGTGTGAGCAGCAAATAGTGTATGTAGGGTATGTCGTTCCTATCTTCAGGTTCTTCTCTGTAGTATAGACCTATATCATCCTCTCATGTTTCTCCTGTCTCTACTGTTGGTATCCTCTATACACTCTTAGAAAAAAAGGTGTTATCTAGAGCCTAAAAGGGTTCTTCGGCTTTCCCCATTGAAGAACCCTTTTTGGTTCCAGGTAAAACCCTTTTGGTTCTAGGTAGAACCCTATTGGGTTCCATGTACAACCCTTTCCCCAGAGGGTTCTACATGGAACCCAAAAGAGTTCAACCTGGAACCAAAAAGGGTTTTACCTGGAACCAAAACGGGTTCTCGTATGGGGACAGCCGAAGAACCTTGATGGAACCCTTTTTTCTAAGAATGTATAGAGGTGTATGGTTCTATATCTACTTAAGGCACAGTATGAACATTGAACATCAATGCCCATAAATGGCTAATCAAACATGCAACACACGCCGTCCCTGCATTCTCATTCTCATTCCCAGTTTGTCCGTACCATAACTCAGGTCTCTTCTCGAACACTACGGCACATTAGTGAGGACCTGCAATTAGAACAGCACCACTTGTAGGACAGGAAAGATATTGCATAGAAATGCAGTACTGTGGGCTGTTGAGAACGCTAGAGAAGAGAGAGAGAGGGAGAGAGAGAGACAGACAGGCAGGCAGGCAGGCAGACAGAATCTGATAGAGAGAGAGATAGAAAGTGAGAGTGCGAGGAGAGGTAGAACACACAAAAAGAGAGTGAGAGATCTTCATAGCAGATTTCAAAAAGGTGTTTAATAAAGTACAACTAGAATATACATATAAATGCCTGCACAACTTTATTTTCGGTTAATCTCTTATACAATGGGTTATGTACAGCAACCCCAGCTGTAAAATAGTAAATAATGGTTACATCTCAGAAAGTATTGAGCTTTTAAGAGGTGTAAAACAAGGCTGTCCATTGTCTCCAAATCTATTTATTATGGCCATCGAAATGCTAGCTATTCAAATTAGATCCAACTGTCACGATCGTCTTGCTGAGAGAGAGTGGACCAAGGCGCAGCGTGTGCAAAATACATTCTCTTTTATTTTAGAGAAAGGAAAAAACACGCAACGAACACTTTAACAAACTGAAACAAAACAACAAACGATCGTGAAGCTATAGACGTAAGTGCACACACAAGCTACAAACGTACAACATAGACAATTACCCACATTAACCTAGTGCCTATGGCTGTCTTAAATATGGCTCCCAATCAGAGACAATTAATGACATCTGTCTCTGATTGAGAACCATTCAGGCAACCATAGACACAGCTAGACACCTACACTAAACACAAACCCATCTACTCTACTTAACCCCCTAAACCATACAACCACCCTAGACAATACAAAAACACATACCTTCCCCATGTCACACCCTGACCTAACTAAAATAATAAAGGAAACAAAGAATACTAAGGCCAGGGCGTGACACCAACAAGAACATCAAGGGCTTAGAAATCCAGGAGTTAAAAACAAAAGTGTCAATGTACGCCGAGACTCAAGTTTTTTCTTCAGTCCTCAATCTGGATCCCTGCACAGTCTCATTGAAGATGTTGATCCCTTTTCTAGCCTCTCTGGACTAAAACCTAGTTATGACAAATGCACCATGTTACGTATGTATTGGATCGTTAAGACACAATGTTTACACTACTTTGTGGTTTACCAATAAAATGGGTGGGTGGTGAAGTAGACATACCTGGTATTCATATCTCAAAAAATATAAATGAACTTACCACAACCAATTTCAATAGAAAGCTTGCTAAAACACACAAGATCCTGCAACCACGGAAAGGTAAATACCATGGAGAGGTAAATAAAGTCTATTTATGGAAAAATGTATTAACTCTTTGGTCCTATCACAGTTTAGTTACTTACTAATGGCACTGCCTGCTCCAGACGACTCGTTTAAAAAAATAATATGAGCAAAACATATTTCACTTTATTTGGAATGCTATGCAAGACAAAATTAAACATGCCTATTTATATAATGAATATGAGTTTGGGGGGATAAAATTATTAAATATGAATGCATTAAACCTCTCACTAAAAGCTTTAATCATACATAAGTTATACTTCAACCCAAAATGGTTCTCCAGTAGATTATTAATAAAGGCTCATCCTTTGTTCAAAAAAGCCTTTTTGCTTTTATACAGATGCCAAGAGTGTGCAAAGCTGTCATTGAGGCAAAAGGTGACTATTTGAGGAAGCTCAAATCTAAAATATATTTTGATATGTTTAACACTTTTTTGGTTACTACATGATTCCATATGTGTTATTTGATAGTTTTGATGTCTTCACTATTATTCTACAATGTAGAAAATAGTAAAAATAAAGAAAAACCCTTCAATGAGTAGGTGTTCAAAAACTTTTGACCGGTAGTGAAGCAAAAAAAATATTTAAAAAATAAAAAAATAGATATGTGTCCTCTGAAAAGGTGGATGGGTTAAAATAAAAAAAATAAAAAAATGTAAATACAAGAGTGGTAGAGAGAGAAAGAAAGAAAATAAGAGGGAGAACAGAAAGAGTGTGGGTTGACACACAGACAGAGAAAAGGCGTCAAAATAATGTCGGAATGCACACAAGCGTCCCATTCATTTCTGAAAAAAACTAACAGAACTCACATGTGTACTAAAGATGCCACTATTTGCCCTCAGAGTCTTTTAACTCCAGACTTCAAAGATTCCTATATGTGTTTAGAGGTTTTTATGTTTGTGCATGTTTGTCTTTGTGTCTGCACATTTGCTAATGTGTGTTTGAGTGTGTAGACAACATACATGCTTTAGTTTTTTTTCAAAAGTCCTGTGTCATTGCCAGACAAATTGAGACAAAAGTGAAAGCTTGTTTTTATAGTAGGATAAAGCTGTACAATCAGGTTAGCGTGCCAAAACAGCCAGGGGATGTTTCCCTACCTAGATTACACTGCAGAGAGAAAGAGAGCGAGAAAGAGAGAAAGAGAGAGAGAGAGAGAGAGAGAGAGAGAGAGAGAGAGAGAGAGAGAGAGAGAAAGGGAGAGAAAGAGAGAGAGAGAGAGAGAAAGAGGGGGGATAGAGAGGGGATAGAGAGTAGGGAGAGAGGCGGGGTGGGTGGCGGTTCAGAAACAGATTGGCTGTGAAATATTGTGTAGTCTGGCAGTAGCTCAGAAGCTAATTACCTTAAATTAACAGTAGAGTTTGGTGTGACAGTTCACCTAACTGTTTTTTCTGTCGAAACAGATGAATGGGTTGGTTGGAGTTGTTGCAAGCCCAGGATGCTGTTGACAAT